>NW_017804165.1:134044-137961 GCF_001625305.1 Branchiostoma belcheri | reverse complement strand
AAAATGAAGTCCAAGTTCATGGTATTCGTCTCAAGGCAGTAATATGATGGATTAACAAAACTATTTTCAATCTTCATAATCCAGGTGTTTATCAAAATGCCCCCAACTTCAATTTTCCGAAATTATGCCCCGCAGTAAGCTTTAATTAGTTAATCATCCAAGATTATTGGCAATTATTGCTCTTTGTTGGTTAATCAGGACCAGATTAGGGCCATGTGGTAGTGATTAGGCAGCCAATATCCCCACCTAGCTCCCACAGTCCCACCTGCCCCTGCCTTCAGCCAAACTCCAAATCCCAGACAAGATCTGATAAGACAGACAGGTTATTTGTGTAGGCAGCAGTACAGGAGTGGCTACCAGACAAGACAGGAGGAGGCTAGAATATTACTACAATGTAGTTGTCTAGAATTAGATGCTCCCTCCCTAACTGACAACAAGATAAGACAAAGCATAAGACAATACATGTGTATTAACATACCTTAATATTGAAAGGCAAATTCAGGCTGATGACAAGTGTGATATTTATTTTCATACCTCGAGGTTCGCCAAAACTAAAGCAGAGGTGATGCTGGAATATATATGTGCATTTGTGACAGTTTGTCACCTGATATTACTGGTTTGTACACAACTATATTCTGAGAAGGCATAAAGAGGCCACTTCCCATAGAAAAGTCACAGAATGTAAGGAATACATGTATTGCAGATGTTTTTCCTTTGGCCAGACATGTCTGATTTGAGTATTACCTTTGAGAACTTCAAGTTGAAGTCCAGTTGATCCCAGAAATCCAGCCATGTGCATGTAAGACACAGAGTGCCCTGATGTGGATTATCTGTGGTAGAGTCCACAGCTTACACATGCCAGGCAACAGTCATGCTTTCTGAGAATTCTGTCTCAATCCTGGGGGTGGCATGTACATGTACATGTACGCTCACAGACACGGGACGCCTTACCTTGGCCTGTCCAGTTTGTATCTGTGTAGCCAGTATAACCACCTTTTAGTGCAACACACCAGCTAAAACATGTATACAGTCAGTACATCGTACCGATGATGTATATGTGCTTGGTGCTTTAGACAGAAGAAATAGTGACCTGTTCAGAGTCCAGTAAACAATTCCATCATTCTTATTCATGAATGCCTTTTTAGGGAAGTGCTGAATGCATCACACACTTCTTGTGGGGAAAGAGTTGACTTTCGTGTGGTCATCTTGAAAGAGAGAGAGCAGGAAATAGAGTTTCAGACTTGTTTGCTCTGGAAACTTTCCAAGTGGTTCCCTGTGAAGTTAGGAACCTTACAGAAGGTTTTTCGATGGCTCTGTTGTGTTGCAAACACGATAACCAGAAGGTGTACCATGGGGATCTGTACAGCCTTAATGTACTTGAACCCCTTTCCTTAATGGACTGGCAATTTGTCCAGAAGTACACAAGACTGGCACGGAGGTCAGGTCTGTGAAAGGGGAAATGTCCAGATCTTCCAGTGACAATTCTTTTACAAGCTCGTTCAAAGCTTTTGGTACAGAAACGACTATCTGGCCTGTAACTAGGCATGTGGCAATGTTTTATACAGTATTGCAGCCGATGATGATGATGATGATAGTGATAATGATGATTAACTTTTTTTCAGTTCATGTCTCATCCAAAAGCAGATTAGCATTGTGTATTCTATCTTATCATATTATCAATATCATTTGTTTATGAATTGAAAATTTCAAATGAGTTATTCAATGTTATATATAGTCTACGTCTGACAATTGGAAGTAAAGTATGTTTATTTTATTGTTAAAATATGTTTCCCTTTTCTTGTATTTGCCAGGACCCCCAGCAGGCTGTGGCTCTGGGCTTGAGAATGGAGGAGATGATCTTCAACCTGGCTGATAACCACCTCTTCTTCAACGATCTAGAGGTAGGTACCACTGTACGTGTTCTTCCTTTACTCTCACACTCACTCTACCCTTACTACATCTACATCTCGGGTACAAATAATTAGTTCTGATGTTTTAAAGCATCACATCTCTTGGTAGGATACTAGCAAGTACAGGCAGCACTTGGCAAATATGACCTCAGCAAATACTTTGGGTTGGGACTAGGTAAAGGTAAAGGGAACTAAATACATGTACATTTGTACTTCGAAGAAAAGTCATATTTGTGTAGTATTGTCTTCTTACCCTCCCAATAGTTCCTCAGCACTTACAAAATGTAAAATGCTTCTTACAATGGGTGCCTGTTGTCCTTGTTACTGACCATCAGGACCTCCTCAGTGTTGAGAGTTATGAAACAGGAGAGACCTCTGACCAGGTGGAGCCTGCCCTTTGAATATTTGATGAATCCAGTGATCCAGGCTTTACTAATAGGATTGGGACTGTTGCCTCTGTGTCTTAATGGGCGCTACTGCAGAACTTGACATATACTGTCTGTCTGTCCATCAAATTTGCTGGTGATAATGTCTTGAATTTATTGCTTTGTCCTTTTTAAAGATTTGATCTTTGAGAGGTATTTTGACATTTTTGTTCTGAAGGTTAACTGCACTGTACATGTACGTACATCCATATCTGCTTGACGACAATTCTAGTGCAGTGTTGAGCAGGTTATTAGGTAACAATGGTCACAGAAAATATTTGGTGCAAAGCAATAACTATGGAATTATAGATTAGTGAATCTGCAGTCATATCTAATACAGTAGTGACTTGACTGCTAAAGGCATACAAGATATTTTGTTGAAACAAATTTAGGTGAAAATGGTACATGTATACAGATTCTAAAATTTCAAAATGATTTTAACTGATTGGCCATTAGGATAACTGTGTAATTAACGAAAGGTTTTTACAGAAAAAGACATTGAATAGAAATGAATATTAAACTTTAAAGTCTGTCTCCCTCTTTCATTTCTGTACAGATTTTTTTTTATGAAGAGATGAGTTGTAAATGCAGAAGAAAATTCTGTTTCTGATAATAGGATTGTAATTTGTAACAGGACTTAAGAATGTGATAATGCACTTCAGAAGCTTACTAATATAAACAGACAAATTGTCTCTCTGATGTTGATTAAAGTTTTGAAACATAAGACAACAGTTTGTCTGTCACCAGCAGAAACAGTATACATCCCTGGTCAAATGTCTTGCATTTGGAAATGGATTTTCAAGAACAAGTTCATCTCTAGTCTTATTTAAAAGGGACCATCTGTCATTTATAATTATGCAGCATGAAAGGTAATTATCATCTGTCTACCAAAATAAACTTAGTGTCTTTGATGTTATGAAATTGTATATGTTCGGTTGTAAGTGGCTTTTTGCAAAAATGTGTCTGTAATAGGATTGGAAAATTATGGAATTTTTGGAAGCTAATCAAGTATGAACAGTCCACTAACTGTCCAAACAGTTGAAAGTCAGGTTCCCCAGAATTATGTCAGCTGGTAAGAATTAACCATTACAGAAATTTCTTTTGGTTTTTGTATTCTACAGGTAGTTCTACAACACTTAGCTGCAGGGTTTGCACAAAATACTGGCACCGCAGAAGTGTTTGAAGTCAAGTTTTAATGCACATTTCTCTGAATACACTTAGCAGAAATCCCTGACGGCCCCAACACTAAAATGCAGGATTAGATCCCCCTTGTATGATTGTAATGGAACAATCTAGGTGAGCGAAGCATCTGCGACCTGTTGACAGGTATGGATGGCTCAAGGAAGTGTTTCTTTGATGACATGTAACTGTAGATGGCTTGATATTAAGGTTATAAAGGTGCTGAGGATCCTGTGTGCTCAGGCCTGTAAAACTTAGATGGAACCAGCGCAGTGCACATGAAAAACTCTGGGATTCACACAGCTCAGAGCCGGGAAAGCCCCGCAGAACAGGTAGAGCCTCCTAGTCCAGGTGGGGTTAGGGTTTTTGAAAGGCCTGAAATGATATATGTCTGTGGAAGAAG
>NW_017804165.1:130165-134024 GCF_001625305.1 Branchiostoma belcheri | reverse complement strand
CTTGATGGGCACAAGTCTTGGAGAGATCATCGTAATTGGTGACACAATACTTTATTTTTCCTGATAGACAAAAGATTGATACACAGTTTCATTAACACAATAAAATAAATATACCTTAATATTGAAAGGCAAATCCAGGCATTTTTATTTCCATACTTTGAGGTATGCCAATACTTCATTATAAGCAATGTCAGAATGTACAGTAAAGAATACATGTATGCAGATGTTTTTCCTTTGGCCAGACATGTCTGATTTGAGTATTACCTTTGAGAACTTCAAGTTGAAGTCCAGTTGATCCCAGAAATCCAGCCATGTGCATGTAAGACACAGAGTGCCCTGACGTGGATTATCTGTGGGAGAGTCCACAGCTTACACATGCCAGGCAACAGTCAAGAGGGCCTGCAAGCCCTTTTTCGTAAGGCGTAATCAGGCCGTTTTAGACTTCGTAATTCGTAGGCAGCCTCCGCAAAAATCAACGTAATTCGTAATTGGACATTAGCCGCAAATCGTAAAGTCGTAATCAGCTCTGAAACTTTAACGTAATTCGTAATAGGCGGCAAAAATTTTGCGTAATTCGTAATCACTACCCCCCCCATGCAGGCCTTCAGTCATGCTTTCTGAGAATTCTGTCTCAATCCTGGGGGTGCCATGTACATGTACATGTACGCTCATGATCACAGACACTGGGGACGCTTACTGCAGGGTACGCCTTTAACTTTAACTTTATTCATAAAAATCAACGTAGCAGTAGTACGATGGTACAACTGAATTGTGTTGACCTAACAAAAAGTAAACACGAGTCAACTTAGCAAAAGTACATTAGAGACATCACAACACTTACATTATACACAGAGGCACTAAGCCTTCACTTGGCCTGTCCAGTCTGTATCTGTGTAGCCAGTATAACCACCGTTTAGTGCAACACACCAGCTAAAACATGTACACAGTCAGTACATTGTATATGTGCTTGGAGCTGTAGACATAAGAAATAGTAACCTGTTCAGAGTCCAGTATTAAACAATTCCATCATTCTTATTCATGAATGCCTTTTTAGGGTAGTGCTGAATGCATCACACACTTCTTGCGGGGAAAGAGTTGACTTTCTTGTGGTCATCTTGAAAGAGAGAGAGCAGGAAATAGAGTTTCAGACTTGTTTGCTCTGGAAACTTTCCAAGTGGTTCCCTGTGAAGTTAGGAACCTCACAGAAGGTTTTTCGATGGCTCTGTTGTGTTGCAAACACGATAACCAGAAGGTGTACCGTGGGGATCTGTACAGCCTTAATGTACTTGAACCCCTTTCCTTAATGGACTGGCAATTTGTCCAGAAGTACACAAGACTGGCACGGAGGTCAGGTCTGTGAAAGGGGAAATGTCCAGATCTTCCAGCGACAATTCTTTTACAAGCTCGCTCAAAGCTTTTGGTACAGAAACAACCAATCTGGCCTCTAACTAGGCAGGTGGCTATATATTGCTGTATTGCAGCCGATGATGATAGTGATGATGATGATCGTGATAATGATGATTAACTTTTTTTCAGTTCATGTCTCGTCCAAAAGCAGATCAGAATATTGTCTGTTCTATCTTATCATATTATCAATGTCATTTGTTTATGAATTGAAAATTTCAAATGAGTTATTCAATGTTATATATAGTCTACTTCTGACAATGGAAAGTAAAGTATGTTTATTTTATTGTTAAAATATGTTTCCCTTTTCTTGTATTTCCCAGGACCCCCAGCAGGCTGTGGCTCTGGGCTTGAGAATGGAGGAGATGATCTTCAACCTGGCTGATAACCACCTCTTCTTCAACGATCTAGAGGTAGGTACCACTGTACGTGTTCTTCCTTTACTCTCACACTCACTCTGCCCTTACTACATCTATACTTCAGGCACAAATAAGTACTACTGATGAAACTATTAAAGCATCACATCTCTTGGTTATATACAGGAAAGTTATTTAGATACAGACCAGAAATGAGAAAGCACTTGACAAATATGATCTGCTGATCATTATTGATTCAGCAAATACTTTGAAAAAAAATCTAATTTCTACCCTCCCACTAGTACCTTAGTACATACTTCATTATCAGTGTACCAGGCTTGTTAGTAATGGCCGGATGGTCTTCTCCTTGTTACTGACCATCAGGACCTCTTCAGTGTTGAGAGTTATGAAACAGGAGAGACCTCTGACCAGGTGGAGCCTGCCCTTTGAATATTTGATGAATCCAGTGATCCAGGCTTTACTAATAGGATTGGGACTGTTGCCTCTGTGTCTTAATGGGCGCTGCTGCAGAACTTGACATATACTGTCTGTCTGTCCATCAGATTTGCTGGTGATAATGTCTTGAATGTATTGCTTTGTCCTTTTTTTAAAGATTTGATCTTTGAGAGATATTTTGACATTTTTGTTCTGAAGGTTAACTGCACTGTATGTACATCCATATCTGCTTGACGACAATTCTCGTGCAGTGTTGAGCAGGTTATTAGGTAACAATTATCACAGAAAATAAGGTGCAAAGTAATGACTATGGAATTAGTGAATCTGCAGTCATATCTAAAACAGTAGTGACTTGACTGCTAAAGGCATACAAGATATTTTGTTGAAACAAATTTAGGTGTTAATGGTACTACATGTATACAGATTCACATAAAATGATTTTTAACTGATTGGCCATTAGGATAACTGTGTAATTAGCAAAAGGTTTTTACAGAAAAAGACATTGAATAGAAATGACTATTAAAGTCTGTCTCCCTCTTTCATTCCTGTACAGATTTTTTTACCAAAGAGAATGAGTTGTAAATGCAGAGGAAAATTCTGTTTCTGATAATAGGATTGTAATTTGTAACAGGACTTAAGAATGTGATAATGCACTTCAGAAGCTCACTAATATAAACAGACAAATTGTCTCTCTGATGTTGATTAAAGTTTTGAAACATAAGACAACAGTTTGTCTGTCACCAGCAGAAACTGTATACATCCCTGGTCAAATGTCTTGCATTTGGAAATGGATTTTCAAGAACAAGTTCATCTTTAGTCTTATTTAAAAGGGACCATCTGTCATTTATAATTATGCAGCATGAAAGGTAATTATCATCTGTCTACCAAAATAAACTCAGTGTCTTTGATGTTATGAAATTGTATATGTTCGGTTGTAAGTGGCTTTTTGCAAAAATGTGTCTGTAATAGGATTGGAAAATTATGGAATTTTTGGAAGCTAATCAAGTATGAACAGTCCACTAACTGTCCAAACAGTTAAAAGTCAGGTTCCCCAGAATTATGTCAGCTGGTAAAAATTAACCATTACAGAAATTTCTTACGGTTTGAGTATTCTACAGGTAGTTCTACAACACTTAGCTACAGGGTTTGCACAAAATTTTGGCACCACAGATGTGTTTGAAGTCAAATTTTAATGCACATTTCTCTGAATACACTTAGCAGAAATCCCTGACGGCCCCAACACTAAAATGCAGGATTAGATCCCCCTTGTATGATTGTAATGGAACAATCTAGGTGAGCGAAGCATCTGCGACCTGTTGACAGGTATGGATGGCTCAAGGAAGTGTTTCTTTGATGACATGTAACCGTAGATGGCTTGATATTAAGGTTATAAAGGTGCTGAGGATCCTGTGTGCTCAGGACTGTAAAACTTAGATGGAACCAGCGCAGTGCACATGAAAAACTCAGGGATTCACACAGCTCAGAGCCGGGAAAGCCCCGCAGAACAGGTAGAGCCTCCTAGTCCAGGTGGGGTTAGGGTTTTTGAAGGCCTGAAATGATATATGTCTGTGAAAGAAGTGTGCTGGTTCTGCATAGACTCTAAATAGTTTGCCAGGTGTCAAGAATAAGAAGTATAATACCTG
>NW_017804165.1:126498-130145 GCF_001625305.1 Branchiostoma belcheri | reverse complement strand
TTTTTAGCAGCTGACTTGGGACAAATTGGAGTCTGTCAGATTTTAATTGGTACAGTTTTCACTTGGCTGCATTTTGATTTAAACTTATTAAGCGCCTACTTCCTTCTGCCTTAATAGTTATTAAGCTAGGAAATGGGGGGCAAAGGTTTTAATTTTGCTGGGTGATGTTTTGTCCAATTCTCGACAGGAGGTCCCAGGAGGATGTGAGGGGCCTTTGTGAGCTCCCATCAGGCACAAAACAGCTGATTCTAATGAAGTTTGCTGGTCTTCTACAAGTGGCGAATCTTGGAATCTGTCCTTAAACTGCTTTTTGTTTAGCGGTGTCTTCTTCTCTTTGAAGTCTGTGAGATGAAGCGGTACTCATGATAACAAAGTTAGGTGGTGCTACCAAGGGGTAGATTTGTTAATCCCCTGCAACCTTGCATTCTTAAGGAATGTTTTCATTACTTAATGCATTTTTAGAGTGAGCCCTTTTCTTAGGTCTCCAGAGACGTAAATTGTAAAAAAAGTCTCCCTGATATTTCAGTCATTATTAGACTTTTACATGAAGTTGATAAAGCCCAGTTCCCTTTGTTCCCAGGTTCCCATTTAAGCATGTCAACTTAAACTTGCATTTAAATAAATGAATGTTTTACAGTAGATTATAGATAGTTGTGTGCCTTTGTAGGAAATGCTGCAGCTACATGTACATGTATGTAATGATCTCCATTCTATTGAAAATCTTTCTGTAAAATATGAAGTTCACTGTATTGTGTGCCTTTATAAATATAGGAAATGTTGCAGCTACATTGTACATAATGATCCCCATTCTGTTGAAATTCTTTGTGTAGTACGAAGTTCACTACCAACCACATTCACACACTTCCACGAGACTTGAGACTCGATTCCCACAGTCTTTTCATCTCAGAAGTATTTTAGTCACGTGCTCTCTGCTGACCTGACCTCTGATGTTGCTACTTTGCCAGCCCAGTTGAGACTAATGAAATTTTGCTCTGGAGGCAGTGGGGGGCTAATTTGTCCATCTTTGTAGATTGGGTCTGCCAGGCACCAGCGGGAAGGTACAGGGCAACCCCAAAAATGTAATCACACGTCCCTGTGCTTTCTTTATTTGGGAAAAATTGTAGCGTTGAATATACAAAAAGTATTACTGCTGAGTTGTTCTTTTTCCACAGGATAGTAGTAGTCTTTGTGGGTTTTATTTCAAACCAATGCTAGGGAAAAAAAGCAACAGTATACATACATTTAGTGGTTCGTATTTTCTAAGCAGCACACGATGTTCAGTTCAACTTAACCTATGTTGGGTGTGACTTTCAACAATTCTTCCCTGGTTTTCTATACTATTTTGCTGATTCCTCTGTTTGATTAACAAATTACTAATCACACTTTACCGCATATTGGTGCTTAATTAGACAAATAAAATGTGGAATTGTGTCTAATTTTGATATATTCATAGTTTACTCAAGATTTAATTTGATGGTTTTTGAAATGTTGAGTATCTGTCTTTTCTACAGGAATGTGACCAAGTCCACATTGATGATGTATCATCAGATGACAATGGCCAAGATCTAAGGTGAGGACATTCTCCCTAACTTGTACCATAGGCCAGATCATTATCATGGTGTGCGGTTTTGCCTAACTTGTCAGGAACTACATGTACACGTACATGTAATTCTGTGAGGTCACTCTCTTGACCAAAGTAAAGCTTTAACCTTTAGGGTGGTGTACCTGAAACCTTTAGGTAACTTTATGTATAAGGTGATTTTATACATACAATAAAGTAATTATGGAGCTATACGATCATACATACAGTATGTAATAAAAAGAAGGGCTTAGCTACACATGTACCCTGTTTGGCCTTGATACCCTACATGCTGATGACGATTTTGTACATGTACATGGATAGGTGGACTACTGTGTACACCCCAGATAATTAAAAAAGGCAGAACTGTATTCCAATGTTCCAAGTCCCAGGGCTTAGAAACCCTGTTTGGCCTTGATACGCTACATGCTACTGCTGATGATACCTGGATAGGTGTATCAAAATTAAATTAAAAAAGGCAGTATTCCAATGTTCCAAGTCCTGAAATACATTGTGCTTTCTGATTACTATAAATGAAGCCTACTCTATTGAAAATGAATTCCATTTTAATAAAAAATTGTCCAACTTATGATAAAGACTAAACAAAGGCTTTCATCTGATTTTCTGGAGGTTTGTCTCCACAAAAGTTGTTATACATTTGTAGTATATTGCATGTAAGACCAATATAACACTACGTCATACAAAGACAGAGATATATCACCAACTATGTATGTATATTTTGCTATAAATTGTACCTGTTACAACTGCCCTGCAGTAAAGTTCTTCCTCTTCTTCTACCCCCCTGCAGTACCTACAACTTCGCGACGGACGGTTTCCACGCGGCCGCAACCAGCGCTAACCTGTGCCTAGCGACCGGCGTGCGGGGAGGGGTGGACTGGATGAGAAAGTTGGCTTTCCGGTATCGACGCATAAAGGAGATTTACAACAGCTACAAAAACAATGTCGGAGGTATGTACAACCGCTTTTATGCTTACTATGTTTTGCTATGATTGTTTGAAATACACTTTTCTGTGGAGCACTTGGACAATGTGCAGTGTTGATCTAACAGCATAGTGTAACTGTTATCATAATGTGCCATACAATTAATGTTGCCGGGGGAAGATCTGAGACAGGCCCATAACGGCTTTTTATTTTCCCCCTGCATATCTTCTTTTGGTCTGTTTATTTTATTACTTGGATTACGTGCTAAATAAACAAACAAACAAACAAACAGCACAAGCTTATTGCTAATGATTAAATGTGTCAAGAGATGCAATGAAGTCTTTCTTTTGACTACTCTGACTAGGCATGTTGGGTCCAGCCAAGCGGGAGCAGTGGTTACAACTGAGGTCAGAGATTGAAGCCCTGACGGACTCCTGGCTGACCATCGCACTCAAGTCCTTATCTATCATCCACTCCAGGTAAGGGCTGAACTCTGCTATTCATTCAAGCCATAAACTGCTTGTAAATCATGCTCCAATGTTGCTTGTAAAGTATGTTAATTCTGCAAGAAACACAGGATATGAATGACGTTGCTTGTAAGCAAATCAAATTAAATTCTGCACGTAAATCAGGTCATGCTCCAATGTTGCCTGTAAAATTATGTTAATTCTTCAAGAAACAGAAGATATGCATGAAGTTGCTTGTAAGCAAGTGAAATTACTGTTATGAACAATATATGAACCAATATATTATTATTATTGCTCAAGTACATGTAGATGTATGTATGTATGTGCTCATGCTATGCCACATGTATGTAGTATGCCCCAATGTGTGGCTGTTAAGTACATTCCCTATAGACTTCTAAGCACTGTAATGAGAAACAAAGGCATGATGCTTTTTAAGAAATGTTTGATTTCCTTTTGTCTCCCTGTCAGTGCATCCAGATGGTCTTGATTTTTCATGTTGCAAGTGGGCTTCCCCTTTAGATGTACCCTCCTTTTTGCTACCAACTTACGGTCCCTCACCAGTTACCTTTTTCTTTTTTTTAAGAAAAGCAAGTGTTTTATTGTTAAACTGTTCCCCTGTAGGCCGAACTGTGTAAACGTTCTGGTTACCACCACTCACC
>NW_017804165.1:35588-126478 GCF_001625305.1 Branchiostoma belcheri | reverse complement strand
CAAAATTCAGGCAGTTGATTCTAAGCTGCAGTACACACATGTACACCTTCTTAACCTTCCGACCTCCATCTCTGAACCTGATCGTAAGGTGTGCAAGTTCCTGCATCACATGAGCGGTCACTTTTCACTAATCAGACAAAGGCCTGCTCTCTCTCTGTCAACATGTCGGCCACCTCCGTCTTCCCACCAATAAAATTTTGATTTGTTATCGTGTGCATCTCCACTCCTGACCTGGTAAGCTAGCGGCACAGTTTCAATATTGGGGCAGGCCCAGTAGGTGAGGGCAGTGATTTAGGCAGCGTTGAGTGACATTCAGCAAGCTGTGGAGCTGGAAGCAGCCATGTAGCACCCCGGCCTGAGGAAAGGCAGACCAGCCATGCTGCAGGAGGGACATTCCTTGTACCATTTACATCAGCACAGCACCTTGCAGTTGCGTCATGGATGTAATTAGATGGGCTGAGGATTAGTTCCCAAATTCCTACCTGATTGATAGTTTGGGATCTTTGCATTTTGGAACTGCTGTTTCAGAACGCTCCTGACAATAAGTTATCATTAACAACTATAAACAATTATACATTAGTAAACTTTGTACATGTAGGTGTCAACATCTAGCAATGAATACATCATACAGTGCAATTCTAAAGATTGTAAAATTATATCTATAGTTCGATGATGTCTTGCCATTATTTATTATCAACTGTAACTCTATTGGTAGTGTGAGGAGAGGTTGAGGGCTATTGTTACTTGGACTTCCACTAAAAGATTGATTTAAGTGAAGTTGCCAGTGATCTCAAACAGAAGCAGCCGTCCCAGGTGTCCGTTTGACCGGAGTTGTAATCTTTTCTCCCCTTTGCTCCTTGTTGACTCCACGTCAGACCTGAAGTGCACAGACCACCAGACTCGCGGCAGGAAAGATTAGGCTGCGTGAACCCCCATGTCAGTCCACTTGGCAGTGAGAATGTGCAGATACGAACACAGCTCCAGTCTCATCCTCCGTTAGTTAGACTGCTGGCAGGAACTCAAGTGTGGCAGAACACAAAACTCATTGTCTGATTAGATGCTCAACAAAAACTACCAATCCTTGATGTCGCTGACTTAGCCGGTTCTGGCCAGTGTGATAATTGACAAGGAACAGGACTTTTCTGTAACGATATTTGTTAGCGGCTAACAGCATTCTTCAAGTCCTGCGAATGATTGAGAAGGTATAATATGACTAAGTTTCACCAGCATCAAGTGATTAACTGATACCGAAGCAGTTCAAACTGAAATGTTAACATGTATTGTTCATAAGTCTTAATCACAAAATTTACCAGGTGCCGTCGATGATTAGTGGTCTCATTGATAGAGGCTGACGTAAGGATAAACTGGTTATTTCTGCACTGTTTGTCTCTTTGTACCCCTATGCACCTACTAATAACATCGCAGTTTGTGTCCTACTTGATCAGAGTAATGACAAAATTGCTGGGATGCTTGGGATCCTCCGGTCTAGGTTTGTGCTTGGCTGTCAGGAACAATGATGGAGAAAAAGGGATGGATTTAGCAACCTAAGCAAACACGCAAGTCCACCCAAAGATGGAGCCAATATTGCAAGCTTTAGTGATGTTTCTGCTCCATTTTGCACTGTTTATGTTTCTACCTGGATGGGTCAGTGTTTTGTACAAGTTCAGGCAGTGTGAGTAATGTAGCATGGGAATAGACATGTCAAAAAGGGACATTGGAGCAGGACAACTGAGGTGTTAACTAGGTGCCATGTGGAGATACATGTAAAGTCTATGAAACTGGAAATGTTTTGTCGAAGCAAACATTCTAGCATAACGCTGTGGTTACAGTTGACAGTTTCTAGCACATGGCTTTTCTCACAATTGTAATTGCTGGGAAAAAAATACATTTATGCTACTATACAGGAACTTTGTGAATACTGAACTTCTGCTGCTGCTGAATTGTCTGATTGTAAGTGAAGCAGTACCAATTTCATGGTGTAGAGTTGCCTCCAGCTTGTTAAGAGCTCCCTAGTAATGAAATGGTCTTAAAGTTGCTTGCCAAGGAAAGTTATAGTCCAAGAGAGTTTCGTGCTTGTACCTCATCTACAGGCAATAATGCTCTTGCACTTGGGGTATTACAAAGAGATATTGTTTTGCTGATCTTCACCTGATTAGTACAGATGTTGGCATTGGCCTTGTCTTGCCAGGCTTATAAGTCAAACCAGTCTTAATCTTGGGGATTAGTGTGCTGTGGGCGCATCCCTGTTTTTGGATCCAAGTCACAGGCAGGTAATCCCACTGTGTATCGACCATCGTCCGAACTCACAGAAACCACTGTGCAAAGTAAAGGATGAGCCCGTTTCTAAACAATTGCATATTTTTGTAGATGTGTGATGGGTGTAAGGAAACGTTCGTGCAGATGTTGAAGCAGCATTTTGTTGTTGGGATCCAACAGTCTATTGTATTTTGCATATCTGATTTTGCTCAATGTATTGTTTTTCTGGAAGCAGGAAACCTTGCTGAAAATTTGTTTCCTCACTAAGTACCTGCTGCCCCTTTAGGCTAGAGGGAAAGCCTCCATTTCCATTCCTCTGAGTCCAGTCTCAGCTCCTTCCTAGCTGTGAAGTCCCTTCATCACCCAAATCCCATTTGCTCGAGCATTCCCAACTCAATTAGACAAGACAGCTCATTGTGAAAGGGCTTCAAGTGCATTAGGTGCTCCTGGCACTGACTAAACAAGGGCTTTCATCTGATTTTCTGGAGATTTGTCTCCACAAATGCACTGTTTCCCGCAAAATTCCTTCATCGCTCATCCGAGGCTCAACTGCCTGCCGCTATTTGCTCAAGTCCTGCATCCATGACGGGGGAGAAATAGGGGGCTTATGCGCCCGCCCCCGGGGTGATGAGGACTTGGTCATGGTCACTACCTGTACTTCAGGAGGAAAGTCTCCAACATCTAGACTAAGTGATCCTATCAATGATAAAGAAGTGCAGACTTCTAACATCCCAGGGAATGACTACTTCACATCTACACCGTGCTTCACTTCTATACAGTGTAGGTTCTTGACACTAGTCCTAAGCAGCAAAACATTCTTCACTTTAAAGATTGAAACTTCATCATATTACAATCTATGGAGTTGTACAGTATACTCTACTTCCTGGCCATGGCCTTCCATAATGTACTATCTGTCTTTGTTAGCAGTCAGTCTGCTACTACATGTAGTAGGTACCGCATGCAAATCACCAGGTATAAACTGGGTTTCATGAACCAGATACATGTATATGGGATGGGAAAGGAAAATCATGGGACTGTAAAGTCTTTATGGACTCCCTCACCATGTTTATGTTAGTCCTGACATCCATCCCTTCCCTTTAGTTTCACAGCTAGACTACCTTGTAACAGTGTCCAAAAATTAGTCTTTAAACACTTTCTTGCTCATTTTTCTCCCCTAATTGGGTTTCCCCTGCATGTTTTTAGCAGCTGACTGGGACAAATTGGAGTCTGTCAGATTTTAATTGGACAGTTTTCACTTGGCTGCATTTTGATTTAAACTTATTAAGCGCCTACTTCCTTCTGCCTTAATAGTTATTAAGCTAGGAAATGGGGGGCAAAGGTTTTAATTTTGCTGGGTGATGTTTTGTCCAATTCTCGACAGGAGGTCCCAGGAGGATGTGAGGGGCCTTTGTGAGCTCCCATCAGGCACAAAACAGCTGATTCTAATGAAGTTTGCTGGTCTTCTACAAGTGGCGAATCTTGGAATCTGTCCTTAAACTGCTTTTTGTTTAGCGGTGTCTTCTTCTCTTTGAAGTCTGTGAGATGAAGCAAATACTCATGATAACAAAGTTAGGTGGTGCTACCAAGGGGTAGATTTGTTAATCCCCTGCAACCTTGCATTCTTAAGGAATGTTTTCATTACTTAATGCATTTTTGGAGTGAGCCCTTTTCTTAGGTCTCCAGGGACGTACATTGTAAAAAAAGTCTCCCTGATATTTTCAGTCATTATTAGACTTTTACATGAAGTTGATAAAGCCCAGTTCCCTTTGTTCCCAGGTTCCCATTTAAGCATGTCAACTTAAACTTGCATTCAAGTAAATAAATGTTTTACAATAGATAGTCGTGTGCCTTTGTAGGTAATTCTGTAGCTACATGTATGTAAAGATCTTCATTCTGTTGAAAGTCTGTCTGTAAAATATGAAGTTCACTGTATTTTGTGCCTTTATAGGAAATACTGCAGCTACATGTGTATAATGATTGAAAGTCTTTCTGTGAAGTACGAAGTTCACTTCCAGTCACATTCGCACACTTCCACGAGACTTGAGACTTGATTCCCACAGTCTTTTCATCTCAGAAGTATTTTAGTCACGTGCTCACTGCTGACCTGACCTCTGATGTTGCTACTTTGCCAGCCCAGTTGAGACTAATGAAATTTTGCTCTGGAGGCAGTGGGGGGCTAATTTGTCCATCTTTGTAGATTGGGTCTGCCAGGCACCAGCGGGAAGGTACAAGGCAACCCCAAAAAATGTAATCACTCGTCCGTGTGCTTTATTTATTTGGGAAAAATTGTAGCGTTGAATATACTAAGCATTACTACTGAGTTAACGTTGTTCTTTTTCCACAGGATAGTAGTAATATTTGTGGGTTTTATTTCAAACCAATGCTAGGGAAAAAAAGCAACAGTATACATTTAGTGGTTCGTATTTTCTAAGCAACACACGATATTCAGTTCAACTTCTGCTTAACCTATGTTGGGTGTGACTTTCAACAATTTTCCCCTGGTTCTGTATACTATTTTGCTGATCCCTCTGTTTGATTAACAAATTACTAATCACACTTCACCACAAATTGGTGCTTAATTAGAAAAATAAAATGATGAAATTTTGTCTGATTTTGATATATTTATAGTTTACTCAAGATTTATTGATGGTTTTTGAAATGTCGAGTATCTGTGTTTTCCACAGGAATGTGACCAAGTCCACATTGATGATGTATCATCAGATGACAATGGCCAAGATCTAAGGTAAGAACATTCTCCCTAACTTGTACCTAAGGCCAGATCATTATCATGGTGTGCAGTTTTGCCTAACTACATGTACATGATTGTAATTCTGTGAGTTCACTCTCTTCACCAAAGTATAGCTTTAACCTTTAGGGTAGTGTAGCTGTAATCTTTAGGTAAATTTGTGTATAAGGTGATTTTGTACATACAATGTAATTATGGAGCTATACGACCATACATATGTATATGTACATATAAAAAGAAGGGCTTAGCTACCCTGTTTGGCCTTGCAATATTGATACCCTACATGCTGATGACGATTCTATACATGTACATGTATGTACCTGGATAGGTGGACTAATGTCTTCACCTCAGATAATTAAAAAAGGCAGTACTGCATTCCAATGTTCCAAGTCCTGGGGCTTAGAAACCCTGTTTGGCCTTGATACGCTACATGCTACTGCTGATGATACCTGGATAGGTGTATCAAAATTAAATTAAAAAAGGCAGTATTGCAATGTTCCAAGTCCTGAAATACATTGTGCTTTCTCATTACTAATGATGCCTACTCTATTGAAAATGAATTCCATTTTATGATAGATAATGTATGAAGACTGACAAAATTGTCACAATATATCGCATGTAAGACTAATATACATTGTAACACTATGTCATACAAAGACAGAGATATATCACCAACTATGTATGTATACCCTTTACAACTGTCGTGCAATTAAGTTCTTCCTCTTCTTCTGTCCCCCTGCAGTACCTACAACTTTGCGACGGACGGTTTCCACGCGGCAGCGACCAGTGCTAACCTGTGCCTAGCGACCGGCGTGCGGGGAGGGGTGGACTGGATGAGAAAGTTGGCTTTCCGGTATCGACGCATAAAGGAGATTTACAACAGCTACAAAAACAATGTCGGAGGTATGTATAGCTGCTGAAATACACTTTTCTGTAGAGCACTTGGATAATGTGCAGTGTTGATCTAACTGCATAGTTTAACTGTTATAATTATCGTGGGGTCGTGTGGTGTAGCGGCAGAGTGCGCGACTCGGAACCTAGAGGTCCTGGGTTCAAGTCACCGATCTTGTGCCCTTGGGAAAGGCACTTGACACGACTTTCCTCACTTCGCTCAGGTGAAAATGAGTATTGTCCTGTCATGTATTTGTCCCCTGTGTTGATGGCGGCATTAATATAAGTTGAAAAAAATTGAGTGTGCTGTCACCACGTCTGGTGATTACATGTTGGAAAATAATATGATAATGTGCCATACAATTAATGCTGCCAGGGGAAGATCTCAGACAGGTCCATAACGGCTTTTTATTTTCCCCCTGCACATCTTCTTTTGTTCTGTTTATTTTATAAACAAACAAACAAACAGCAAAAGCTTATTGCTAAGGATTAATGTGTCAAGAGATGCACTGAAGTCTTTCTTTTGACCACCCTTACCAGGCATGTTGGGTCCAGCCAAGCGGGAGCAGTGGTTACAACTGAGGTCAGAGATTGAAGCCCTGACGGACTCCTGGCTAACCATCGCACTCAAGTCCTTATCTATCATCCACTCCAGGTAAGGGCTAAACTCTCATTCCTTCTTCAATTAAGCCGTAAGCTTTGAATGTTGCCTGAAAAAGTATATTTATTCTTTAAGAAACAGAAGACATGCATGATGTTGCTTGTATGCAAGTCAAATTAAAGTCTGCATGTAAGTCAGGTCATGTTGCCTGTAAAAGTATGTTAATTGTTCAAGAAACAGAAGATATGCATGAAGTTGCTTGTAAGCAAGTCAAATTACTGTTATGAACAACATATGAACCATTATATTATGTATTATTATTGCTCAAGTACATGTAGATGTATGTATGTATGTGCTTATGTTATGCCACATGTATGTAGTATGCCTCAATGTGTGGCTGTTAAGTACACTCCCTATAGACTTATAAGCACTGTAATGAGAAACAAAGGCATGATGCTTTTTAAGAAATGTTTGATTTCCTTTTGTCTCCCTGTCAGTGCATCCAGACGGTCTTGATTTTTCATGTTGCAAGTGGGCTTCCCCTTTAGATGTACCCTCCTTTTTGCTACCAACTTACGGTCCCTCACCAGTTACCTTTTTCTTTTTTTAAAAAAAAGCAAGTGTTTTATTGTTAAACTGTTCCCCTGTAGGCCGAACTGTGTAAACGTTCTGGTTACCACCACTCACCTGGTCCCGACCCTGGCCAAAAGCCTGTTGTATGGGCTAGGGGGCGTCTTCAATGTCGAAAACATTTATAGCGCTAGTAAGATCGGTAAGTAGCCGTGTGACACTAACATGTGCCGCTCCAAGGGCTCAGGAGTGGGACTAACACCCCTCACTGGATCATTGCAATGGTTGGTTCTAATTATGATGAGTGCAGAAGACAGTGAAGGAAAACTGACTTTTGTGTTTTCCTATCATGGGAGGAAACTTTTTTCTCATCCCACTTCATTCTCAATCAATACGATATTTGACTGATGCCAAATGTGAAGAAAACAAACAAAAAACATTGCAGACAAAATATATCGTAGAACTGTCATATTCTGCTATCAGTTGGAGCCAACCACTTGTATTTTCCGGGGGGTGTTCCCTCCCTGTGCAGAGGGGCGGCACGTCTAATCCCCTGCGTGTGTTGCTGTTTCTTCCTGTAGGTCAAACACTGTGAA
This sequence comes from Branchiostoma belcheri, assembly GCF_001625305.1. NCBI lineage: Eukaryota > Metazoa > Chordata > Leptocardii > Amphioxiformes > Branchiostomatidae > Branchiostoma > Branchiostoma belcheri. Next base: position 118,818 of record NW_017804165.1, on the reverse strand, counting down.
TGTGCTTGTGACCACCACTCAGCTTGTCCCCGCACTTGCCAAATGCCTCCTTTACGGCCTGGGTGGAGTTTTCCCAGTAGAAAACATTTATAGTGCTACCAAAGTTGGTAAGTAGGTGATGCCAGGGATAGGGGCAATTTTGTCAACAAGCTGAGCAACCTGTGATGGTCGTCCCTGTTCAGAAGTGGAACGATTCTTCCCTTGATTATTGTATTTTCTATAAGGAAACATACATGTAACATGTGATGGACGGACAAGGAAAGATAGTAGGGGCCTTCCACAGAAATTTGATTGCCTTCTGATGCCAAGTCAACATTTCATATTTTGTCATCCGTTTCAACTGCATTTTTTTAACAATATCAAGTCTTCTGTTGAATTTTGCCTCCATTTTTCATCCCTACAACCATCCTTGTCCATCCTTATGTAAACTGCAGACAAGTTTAATTCATGAAGTAACTTCTTTTATTTGTTATTTTGAGTATAGTTTGACATGTTCTCCAATGTAACAAAAAAAAATGGTTGGATCCCCTACTTTTGAACTGTGGATGACATACCATGTTGCTTTGCTTGTTGAGAAAATTGAAAAAAAAAAGAAAGGTAAAACTGACCAGAATCACACCTAAATCATGCATGAGACACCCAATCAATAAAGAAAACAGAGCATGTGCATGGAAGGAGGCATTTTGCATCCTTGTTTGCATGATTTTTTAATGATTTCTGATGTTGATGATTTTAGGAACCACTCCTTCTGTGGCTTTTGTTGCCATTTTAGATGATGATTTGACACAAAACGTTTCAGTGCTTGAAATCCTATGGACTCAGAAATTTAGCACTGGCATAACCGTGATAGCATGTTCATGATTATTTCCAAAAGTCGAATAATAGAGTTGCTGTCATAAGCCATTGAAGGAGTGACTCGTACAACTAATCTAGCCCGATGCAGAAATAGAACACATTCTAACTTGATATATTCAGACTAACAACTCCACTAACTGCTCCTCTCTTCATTTTCCCATTGAATGACCATTGTTCCCCCTCCCCCTCTAGGGAAGGAGAGTTGTTTTGAGAGAATTGTCTCCAGGTTTGGTCGGAAGGTCACGTACGTGGTGGTGGGAGACGGGAGAGACGAGGAACAAGCCGCCAAACAGGTATGTGTTTATAGGATTCTTTAATGACTAGTTCTGCCTTAGCCCATAGAATTCTGCTGTCAAAGATTTTCAGTAAAAGAAACAAATTATTGTGACTTGTTTTGGTGGTAATCTTCCACATTCCCTTTAGAATGACACAGTAGTAGTATATCTTAAGATACACAAGGATATCCTGGATAGTTTTCCAACACAATTTAGCCTTATTAGGAACACAGAAGAAATACACTGTAAGAAGTGATGTGATGTGATGTGATGATATGAGGTAGTGTGAACCTATACTGTATGGAGATGATCAAAGAAAATGTAGCCTGGATGCCAGACACACAGCACACTAGGCTCAAAGTTATCTAGTGTGCTGTGCTGTGGGTTTGGCATCCAGGCTAAGATGTAAATGTAGTTATGAAGTTGGAGTTACTTTGTTGCATGGTTGTTAACTGGTGTTCCTGTTTGCCCCCCGCAGCTACAGTGGCCGTTCTGGCGGATATCCAGTCATAACGACCTCGCCGCTCTACATCACGCGCTGGACCTGAACTTGTTGTAGCCCGGAGCCAGCCACCTCTCCCTGTAGTCCAGATCCGTCTTCAAACAAACACCGAGACATCTGCAGTAGTAGAGGCACCTCGTGGACCCACCAAACAAGAGATGACCCACCCTTTCCCAGCTCTACCTATCATCAGTCCGACCGATTTTGCCTCCTCTCTCCTGCCAGTACTGTGCTGGCAAGAAACGTCTTTGGTCAGTTTCTCAACCGAATCATAGTTGAAAGCCAAAGTTTGTGGACTCCTTACAAACAAACTTCAATCTGTAAACTGAAGGCTACCATACAGCGTGGTTGACATTGAACCTGTTTCCATAAGCTGCTCTACAGTGATCAGTTGCAAGGAATAGTTAGGATATCATCCACAGAACCTGTTCTGTACATGCAAAGTTTGGGAAAGCCTTCAATAGCAGTGTTCAAGTCAGGGTACCAAACCAACATGCACCATGTAACCAATCATGACCCGCGGGGCAAATTTTTTTTGTAAATAGAGTTGTTTACGATGTATTAGAGATCACATGACCTTGCTGATGATGAGAGGAAATGGAAATATAAAAATAGGCATTCTTAGCTTTGCTGCTGTGTGACTCACACAGGCAAATTTGTCAATGAAATCCAGCAATAGTGATGAGGATGAAAAAGTGAAGCATTTCATTTACAACCGTTGGAATGTAGGCTTTAAATGTGATTCTTGGCCGATGATCATGAGAGGTAACAGTCCTAGGATAACATTGATGCTATAGGAACGTATTTTATGTACAGACAGTTGTTAGAGGACATCTTAGTGAACCCTCTCAGCTTGCCAAAGGTTATGATTGTTCACCTGTAGGAACTGTTGTATGTTTCGAGGTCTTTTTCTGTGTGAACCATTCTGGCTTTTTTTGACCTTTGTCTCTTGAGCAGATGTTGTTGTATAGGAAATGTGTTTGCCAAGTTGTGTCAGTACATTTGTGTGCCTTTGCCTGTTGATTACAGCTGAAGTTTTCTGATTAAAACGCAAGACATGGAGGAGTTTTTCAAACAAGAACCACACCTATTGTACAGTGGAATCAAGTGATACTCTATTAAAGTACAATGTAACATCGGATCTGCCTTAGGGTTAGCCAGTAATCTATGGCATTTACAATGCCCCACTATATTTCTGTAGAAATGTTGTCAAAAGAATAGTATCCATCCCATCTGTAAAAAGCTTGTCCTTGGTTTATGTCCAAGCTGTGACCAAAAATGGCCAGTTGCTACAACTAGGCTGCAAGAAAGGTGTTTTTTCCTTGAGTATTGATCATGATGGCTGTATAGGAACTACATGTAAAGCTATAGGAACATAGATTTTCAGGTAGTAAGATTCAGTTAAAGTGTGTTTCTGCTTGTAAAGATTGCTGCTTTTTGGCCATGTGACTGCTAGCCAATCATGAAGGAACTTGCGTAATAGGTTTCCTCGTTATTAGAAGAGGGCCACTAGAGGTAGGAATGTTGATTTGAAAAACTCCTCCAGTGCTTAACAAAAAAATGTTGTTGACTTGGTGACATGGGAACACTGTCTGTTTGGGAAGTCAATTGTGTTATGAAAGGCAAAAGCTAATTATGCGAAATTTATATATTTTTATTGAAGTGTTGTGTGTAGCTGTGACTAGTTTCAGCCATCGATTGTAATGTATGTCCATGTAATGTACTTAGTTTTCTAGTGCCAGAGAATAGCTAAGATAGATAGACTATTTTGTACAGTTTCAAAACTTTGAAAGATCGTATGCTATTGGTTATGTATGAAAGCTGATGTGAATTGTGTAGCAGAGAGCTCTGCTGTGATTCGTAGGTAGTTGACTCCGCCTTCTCATGACATCTCCATATATGGTCATGCAAGCCAAATTAGGAAAGTGAGTGATTACCATATATGGCATTTACCTCAGTATTGGATGTTGATATTCAACAGTGAAGTGTGTGATTGCATCTATAACTAGTTAAGATAGGAGGGTAAGATGGATTTTTGTAGGAACATTTGTGTCAAAGCTTGCCATCATTGGGAGCTCAGCAACAGACTGTGATTTAGCACCAAACAGAATCATGGCCCCAAATCAACAACTACCAAGGCAAACAGGTGTTAGGTTAAGTGAAATTAACCGACTTCTAAAAATAAATAAAACATTGGGGTAGATTTTTGTGCAGTCCTGTTGAAAACAGTGGTGTAAAAGATACAACCAACCAAATTATGTCCTCGAGATACAAGTTTAAACTGTTGTAATTTTTCCTGGAGCAAAACCATCCAAAACTTGTCAGTAGGTTGGAAATATGAATGACTTTGTGTGCCATTTCATCATTCATGAACGTTGTTCATGGCCACTTTATCATTTGCTCCTAGTGTTAGGAATTCTAGTAAAAGTTGATCCTGACGGATCAATTGTGGTGTTGCCTTGGGAACAGAACCTTTGTTGCCATGGAGACAGAATTGTCCAAACTCAATTGATTGTGTGGTTTGTGATGTGCTTGTTACCAAGGTTGCATGCAGGCTCCCAGACTGCTGTGGGCACTTACTTGTTGTTTGACTGTTGAACCATAAAAATAACCATTTCAACCGTGAACTTTGAACCATACATGCTGATGACCTGTAAACAAGTGGTTGTTGACAGATTTGATATTTTATAAGCATAAGAAATAAAGATGTGTTGTGCTTTTCTACAGAAGTGGAATGGTCTGCTTATTTCTTTCTACTGTGGTAGTTCAGTGCATTCTATCATACTGCAAATAGAGAAGATAACTAAGGCCACACCATTTTGATTTGTTGGTTCTCAGATTTTTTCATAAAAGATACTTTGATAGATTGAAAAAGTGTAACAACTGTGAAGAGTGGGGATTTCCTTCAACTGTTGGGACCAAAATATGAACACTTTGGAGTTGATTCAGGGCCAGAAAGGTTTTTTTTTCAAAGCAGAAAAAAATTTGAAGCAGGCAAATCCGTGAACCAACAAATTAAATTGGTGTGCCCCAATGTCATGAATAAGAGGATAAGTTCTGATCTTCACAAAGTTAAGCTGCACACCAACTCATGCATTCATGAATCCGTATTTTAATTCCATATGATACAGGAGGTCATGAGTCACACAGAAAGGACAGGTTCCATCACAGAGTATTAACAAGTAATATCCTGGCCCTGGAGTGAAATGCATATGAGATTGCTGATGAGCCAGAGCTGATTATGAAAGGTGTACATTGGATCCATGTAGCTACACTTTCTACAGGGTTCAAAGAGAAACGAGAGATTCCTATAAGGAACAACAGATGAGAGACATGGCAAAATGGACTGGGGAGGGGGGTGGCGACATTTTTACTAGGGGAAGATTACAATTGTTTTGTTCCCTTGATTGCTCAGTGCAATCAATTCCAGCCTTTGTTGTTGACCATAGTAAATATCTAACATTATGTACACATAAACATCCACAATCACCCACAGACTGTTACTGTACATAACCATTGCAGTGTTTCCACAAGCATGAAGTAACAGTCACAGAAAAGTAGTTAACCATATATATATACTCTGTCAGTACCCGTGTCAATATTGAGTTGATATGCAAGGAATGATACAAGATTTTTTTAATTAAAAACAATGCACTGTATTATGGTTTTTGTAGGCAACACCATTTGTTAAGTCAACATGTATTATGTAAGCACCACCAAATGATTTAAGCTTTCCAGGTTATTTACAGATTCAGATTCAGTTTTATTGATAATGACTTTGCATGTACGTGACAATTCACATGCACATGAAGTGCGTCATCATTAACAATTGTAAAATCACCAGAAAAACATTTAAAATTACTATAAAATTACGTATTTAAAATGTTATGCACAGATAAAAGATGTAGAATCATGTCCAACTCACTTACACATAACAGCTACGACACGCTCACAAACTGAGCAGTTATACACAGTTAAACAATACAGTAAATCATGGTCGTGTTAGCAGTCAGCCTGATACAGTAATTTCAGAGATCTGGGTATAAAAGAAAGTTCATGTCTCTTGGTTTTACTGTTAGTCATTGGCTTGTAACGACCTTCACGACGGAGGTTGTAGCAGTGGTTATCCTGGGGTGGGGTGATGAACTCATTCAGAGGCGAGCTACTGTCCCGGATTGTGTTGCGTAATGTTCTCAATGTAGCAGCGTCGCGTCTACTTGACAGCGACGGCAGAGAGTCAGTAGGAACTCCAATGATTCTCAAACACCGTTTCTGGACAGATTCCAGCATGTTGGCAAGGTATTTTGGGAGTCCTCCCCACACAGGGCTGGCATACTCCAACAGAGGGCGAATAAATGTCAGGTAGATCTGAATTAACGCATCAGTAGGGAGCCCGGCCTTCTTAGCAGCAGTAAGGTAATATACACGTGGTCGAGATTTTGCCAGCATGTAGTGAACGTGAGTGTCCCAGGTAAGATTAGCAGTGATGTAAACTCCAAGGAGTTTGAAAGACGTAGTCCTCTGGATCACGTGACCGGATATAGTTGGGTGGGGAGGGACAGGAATGTTTGCCTCCTTTCTTGCGCTTATAACCATGTCCATTGTCTTTTTCCCGTTCACGCCGAGAGAGTAGGTCTCCCCCCATTGAACAATGGAGTCAAGTGCATTTTGAGTCAGACCAGGAAGGGAAGCCATCAACGTTTCGGAGGTTGTTAAATCATCCGCGTATTTGACAGGGATAATAGACCTTGGCAACCTTGCATCCAGCGAATTGATGCAGATGACGAAAAGTGTTGGCGACAGAAGGCCACCCTGTGGAACACCAGCTGTGACATCGTGGGACTTAGATAGGCAAGGGCCCCATCTAACCTTCTGTGTTCGGCCTTCTAAATAGCTGCTGATGTTCATCCATAGGCACCGCCTGATGCCCATGTCAGCTAGAGTCATCAGAAGTTGACTGTGAGAGATGGTATCAAAGGCACGGGTGAAATCAACGAAAACCGCGTGCACATCTCGCTTCGGGTTACTGTTTAACGCTTCATGCCATGTCTGGAGAGTGTAGATCAGCGCAGTAACAGTTGACCTCCTAGCCAGAAAGCCATGTTGGGACGGTGCGAGGCTTCTGGCGGTATCCTGGAGAAGAGCGTCCTTGAGCAGCCCTTCATACACTTTCCCTACACAGCTAACTAACGAGATCTGTCTGTATTCTGTTGGGAAATGTGGTCGTGGTTTCTTAGGAACTGCTCTGACTACGGCTTCCTTCCACTGCAAGGGGAACGTACAGCTATTGAGACATGAATTAAAGACATCACAAATAACAGGTGCAAGTTCTTCGTGAAACTGTTTCAGTACCCAAGGGTCTAAAAATACACGGAACAATTTACATGGTGAGCAATTTGATGGCTGAAGAAGACCACATAATTTCTGGTTCTAATATACTGTACAATGAACATGACATTTCAAGATGACTCGACTTAGGGTTACAGGTAGTACATGGTATTACCAGAATGGCAGATTGTAAGGTTTATAGATGCTTTGTAGAAGTATGTACATGGAGGAATGTATAAATTGAAATGCTGTTCACGCCACACACATGATGGCCATAGTTACAGCTGTAAAGCTGACATCACAGTGGAACAACATAGATAACCACTTCACATATCTTCAGTAACTTTAGGAAGAAGCACCTGCCTGCCAAATTTGGTATCCGCATCTAGCCTGCACCAGGCTTCAGGAGGCGGCTGGAAAAGGAGAAATTGGCCAATTACAAATAGCTTTCTTGTGGTTGGTTTGCCTCCCTCGTTTGGAAGGGCAGGTCTTTCCATAACATGCCAATGGAGTTGATCCGCTAGAAGGTAGATTGCCACACCAACACTGTACTTTCTAGCGGAACAACTCCTCCGGCCTATTTGGCCAATTTCTACTCTTTCCAGCTGCCCCCCGAAGCCTGGTAGAGGCTAATCCGTATCCGTATAGTCAGTAAAATCACCCCTCGGCGTAACTCACCAGCACTGTCACACAATGTGTCTTGTGACATGTCTTTGTATTACTGATGTACATCAGTAACAGCTTAGTCAGAGTTTGTCTTTGAAAATAACCAACCCTGTCTCTGTCTGGTTCCACAATATGTGGATCTTGCTGTGTCTCTGACCCAGGTGTTGATGGCCTGATATTTGCCTCAGTCTGCCACATGCCTTTAGTCTGCCCCGCCCTCGTCGCCCTCCTCAATGGTGGCGTCGATGCTGTCGCCCAGGCTGCTGGAGCGTGCACGGCTGTGGCTGGATACTCTCGGTAGCACGCGCTCCTTGGCGGGACTCTGGTCGGTTTGTTCCTTCTCATCGGGATCTTTTCTCGCTTCTGTCACCACCTCCTCTTTAGGCTCTTCTTCGGGTGTCTCTTGTGACAACGATTTTTCTCTCTCTTCTTTCGCTTTTTGTTTGTTGGCCAGAATTTTCCACTGCTCTAGATTTTTCCTGAAAGACACAACAACAGTCAACACGACTTGAGAACTAAAGGATGGATTTCCCAACATGACCTGGAATTTCCCAAGGTGACATCGAAAAAAATATTGGGACTCGCTTTCACAAGCCACAGAAATCAATCAACATAAATTAGTTATACTTAATCAAATGAAGTTGAGGAGGATCTGTCGTCCAGCCACGACTCATAGAATCTGAAACTGGTTTACAAGGACCTGAACTTCTGTCTGCAATGACTGCCAAACAGTACTGGAAACAGAAGAAGAAGGAATGATGTTTTCAAACAATAAGACTCACAAGGTGCCCTCCACCATCGGCTCGCACCCCGGAATGACCTTAGCCAGGATCCTGTAGCAGGGTAGACAGATGCCGGAGATGAAGCCGACCTGGTTGGCGGGCAGCTCGTGCGCGCGGCGCCTGTCCATCATCGGCGCCGGCTCCTGCCCGCGGGCCCGCTCCTCGTCTCCCTGAAGATCAGACACGGTGTTTTTCTATTCCAATAGACTTTAGTCATATATTCTTTACATTTATTATAAGACATGGCGACGGCACACTCAAGTGTTTTTTTTTTTTCAACTTATATTTGTGCAGCCACCAACGCAGACAAATGCATGAACGGGCAACAGTCATACTCATTTCCACCTGAGTAAAGTGAGGAAATTCGCGTTAAGTGCAGGAATTGAACTCGGGACCTCTTGGTTCCGATCGCTCTGTCCTTACGCCACCGACCCACACGACCACCGAGTTTCACCACCACACTCTTCAACGACATAGATATGTAGGACAGCTCTTTAAAAATTACAAAAATGTTATTTACTTAGCTGTTGTATGACCCTACCTGGTTGTAGAACTCCTCAAATATGACCTTGACCGTCTCCTGTTGTATCTCCCAGGGTTTGACGATGGCTGACAGGTCACACGCCGTCATGGTAACGGCGCGGACAAGCTCCCTGTCAAACATGCGGACACAAAGAAGCCTTTCAATTTTAAGTAGCGGTTGTTGTTGTTTAAATAATGAAAGATTATTGCGAATACATGCCCGAGGCGATTATCGCGAATACATGCAAACAACATGCATGAAAAAGAAGATACAGTGATATGAGAGACCGTGGTCTGGCGACCGTGGTGCTGAATCCTTGGTTGTTGTTACAGATGCCTTCTGCTGTACATGCCGCATCGTGAATACACGCGTCTTACATCTCTGTGCGTACACATAGTACACAAGAGCTAGTTACACATATATCCTTTGTCTCAGGTGACAAATTGCGACGATAACTGTGCGAGATTGCTCTTTTCGCTCTGTTGGTAATTATATATATATAAAAAGAAAGTCGAGAAGATGGAGAAAATCCATCTTTCTTGAAGAGTGCTGCTATTTTTACATCTGTATCATTCATCCATTTCGTTTTGAAAAAAACGTGATATGACAAAGTGAAGACGGAAGTGAAGACCTGTGATCCTCGTTTTCCCAGGAGAACTCGTCCTTGGCCACCACCTCCCGCAGCCTGTCGCTGTTGCCGAAGTAGAGCGCGAGGTCGGTGGCCAGGATGGCGTGTTTGATATATCCCAACACCTGAGAGGTGCACAAATACAAGCACATGGTATAAAAACTACTCCGATGTATCCAGTGTAATATCATGATGCTGTTCTTGCTAGTTTGATAGTGAATAGTTTCATCATGTTGGTAAGTCACTGAGTAAAGACAACCAAGTCTTTTATTCAGCCGACGTTTCAGCCAAAGATTACACAGAAATCAAATCTTCAACGACCAGTCGCCTTCGTCAGCATAATGAATGACCAATCACTTCAAAACGTCGCGAGAATTACAGTTACAATGTACATACACGTGACTGTAATGTTTGCGTTGGAATAAAGTTCAACTTTTTACTATGATTACCACCAAACCAACACAGATTAACTTTCATGATAAGTTGCGCCACCTGTTTGTATTCCTCCGAGCTGAGGTGCTTGAAGATGTTGTGTCCCTCGTGCTGCAGGATGGTGATCGTCTGGTTGAAGTGGTGATGCTCCATGGTGGAGGTGGAGTACACCGCCGCTAGCGGGGACGAACTCTTCACCATGAACATGTTACTCTTGCCGCGATGGTCCAGGTCGTGACACAGACACGCCACGAACAGGGCCAAGCACTACAGGGGGAAATGGCATGGCAGGCAAACGTTAGGTGACATTGGCATTATGTTATAGAAGACTTAACTGTGTAATGATTGCACTCATATTTGACTGTTTATTTTTAATTTTGCTCGCAAACAAAAGTCACAAGACTGGCGTTGTACTCGTATCAACCAGAGATGATTTGCTCAAGTCCCTCATAGTATTTGTTTGCGTTTATGACTGACATTTTCGATGGCTAACGTTATATATAACAGAACAGCACTTTTGTGTTCGATCACGTAATAAAAGTCATTGTACGTTTTTAACTCTTTGCCAGCATCAACCGTAATAGAAATGAATTACTCAATTAAGTCTCATAAAATGTGTTTGTGCGGTAAGATTGTTTTTATAAATGCCATGTTTAGGGACGAACAGAACAGCACTTTTGTGATCAATCACCAAAAACAGGTGATCTGATAGAGATAACAATATGGTTTTATCATGTATTTTTAGTGTCCCATTGTATTCAGGAGAGTTGTACGCGGTGTGAGAACCCAGAGAGGCTACCTCCAGTCCAGTGAAGACATCTTGTGATGTTTTGATGACGGTGTAAGCACAGTGCGCCACGGAGAAGGCGTGGGACCAGTTGTGGTACGGCACCGGGCGGTAGTTCTTCCTCACCGTCATCGTAAACCGGATCAGCTGCTCCATGTCAAATCTTATCAAGAGGATGAAATGTGAGATTACGGTTGTTAGAAGTACGTTAGAGCTAGCAAGTGTGTAAAGTGAATGTGCAGGAAACTAAGAGCAACTGGTTGGGTCACTTTCTTAATTCTCTCTAGGTTATTTTTAAGCGATCGTACACCGTACATGATACAGCCTTAATACATAAATGACAGGAACAACGCATAGCCAAAAAACTAGATCCATGCTTTTAAATGGTAGTATTGAGGTGAGGCGACTGACTTGCTCATACAAAAGAGATCCTTGAACATCAGAATGACGTAGAGCGGCTTCACGTCGTCCGGGATGCTCCAGGGAGAGTACTCAAATCTGTGGACAGCAAACAACACAAAGATTCATGAGTTCACCACTCCTGACTTGTAGACTAAGATGGCAAGTTTGCCTGAAGATTTGATGATTAGACTGGAAACGAATATCAATCTAGATCTTTTGTCTTCACTAATTTGCATATTTATTTATTTATTAGTTCGGCTGGTACAAAACAGCCAGGGCAGCCCAACTAGCTTGAAGCTATTATTAAGGGCTTGCCCTGGGGAAAAAGTGTGGTTAAATACATACAAGTGACATAAATTCTTGAAAACGTCTTAATTACATAGGGTCATATATCTATCAATAGTTCTTGCTTATAAACCTGCCTTTCTGCGCAATTTCTCTAGTGTCACTGACGAAAGGTAGTGGAAGCTACGAGCGTACCTGAAACGTCGGACTGTTTCCAAAAGCATATCCAGCTGCTTGAGTAACTGTGTTTGGCGTATCTTATTACCTGGATATCTAACCTTCATCGACGTATCAATCTAGATGCTTGGATAAAAGCTTCAGATCCTAAAACTGAACACTCTTACTATCATGAAAGTTCATCTGTGTTGGTAGTTACATGTTTAAAGTTAAAACTTTTGGTCCAACACAAAGAAATCTCTCACCTAGAGCTTTCGACCAGTCACTCTGGTCTTCCTCAGTAGACTGTTCTTCCTCAGCTTCACTGGGTCATTCTACTGAGGAAGACCAGAGTGACTGGTCGAAAGCTCTAGGTGAGAGATTTCTTTGTGTTGGATCAAAAGTTTTAACTTTAAACACTAAACACTCTTGTAGACCGCGGCCTGACCTGGCGAGTTCCACCTCCTCCACATCAGGCAGCTGCTCCGCGTTGTCCAGCGCCTGTTTCAGCAGCTGGAACTCGCACTCTGAGCAGGTGCTGTGGTAAGACAACACGTCCAGCGCCACCTTGTACTTCTGCTCTGAACGCCTGATCTTGTCATACAGCTGGGGAAAAGGTCATATATAAAAAAAAAGTTATCATGTTCCTCCTACTTGTTTATGTATCACATATCCGATCTTTGGCTTGTAAATGTACGTTATTAGGTTTAAGTAGAGATAGAAAGTTAGAGTAGAAGACCTTGCTATAACGTCGTGTTAGCACTTGTTCTTGTCAGGTAATGTCTGTTTGCAATAGACATTAGCCCTCGGGCATGAACTTACAATAAAGAACTCGCTATATCCATGGTGGACTAATGTAGAGTACATTTAAAATCTGCACAACAAAAGTACATTGTACATGGACATGATGGACTTCCATAAAGTCTTCTACAACCATAGATGCACAAATGTAAATTAAAGTATTTGAACTTAGTTATTACAATGTTTATAAACATGTCACTACACTAATTTAACTACCATTTACACTAATGTATTTATCTATTTTCACACTATAACGGTGCACACACCAGTTCTTCCGCGACAGTGTAGTGCGCGGAAAAAAAGTGACGAAGGGGTTCCGGTGGTTCATGTTTGAGTTTACATTTCTCATAATCTGCTGCAAAATGGTATTAACTACTAACATGGCTGGAAAGTGTAAGAAGTGGCGTGTTTTGGGTGAAAATTGTTTTCGGGCCCGAGGCTTACTTCCGGGTGTCCTTCCGCCTTCAGCGCGGTGCTTCGGTTTGACCTACATATGCGTTGTATGCGTTCTGGGGGTGCTGTGGCTATGCCTCGCGCGACGGGCTATTGTGATAATCTCAGTGTTAGGATTTTCTTTATACTTTTCTTAATAATACATAAGGGTTTTCTCTTTCCGACCATATAAGTCATATTAGTGGCTAAAATCTGGGTGATGGGTCTAATTCCACGTGAAAATGGCCAATTTTTGGCATCATTTTTCATCGAAAAATTCTTTTCCCCCTAAAATTTACAAAAAAGTGAGAGATGAAAGAAATTGAAATTCTATTGTTCTCGTAGCTAGAGCGATATCCTTCATTTGCAAACACAGTGTTTTGGCTCAAGAGGTATTTCCTGAAAGAGACGGTCGCTAGAGTTGAGGGTATGCAGAATCGAATTAAGACCCAAAATAAACTGGGGTGTGCCCCCATAAGGATGATGAAGGATGATCAACTCGTAAAATACATGGCTACTGTTTAAATAATGATTTTAAATCTAATTTGCGAGCGAGGCAATTTCAAAGTGCCTTGTTACGTTGTGATGGTACTATGTGTATACATAGAGATAAACATACCTTTGCATGATGCAGAGCAAGCCCACAGTAAACAGCAAACTTCTCAAACGCCTCCTCATCTGAGGACAACACAATGAAATAGCCACTCTCGTTATTCTGCATACGAGTACAGAGTGGTCATTTGCTGAACTGTAGAATAGACAAGAACTTCATCCAGGAAGTGTGGCTACAGAAGTTGAGAGTAGTATATAAGCCTGTCCCATATGTAATGTTGGTTGATTAAGCTAGCTATCTTTCTTTAGACAGACAAAATGCCAGCAACGATGAGGCCAAAAGGCCCACTGAGATCAAAGAAGTGTTTGGTTGCATGCATTCCGAATTAAAGCATTTGTCTGGTTGTCTTAGAAATTAATATAAATCAACTCAAGCTTATATTTACTGAAATAACACAGAAGCTTCATTATTTTTTCATTTTGAAACTACTTTGAGGCCGAGATAAAGTAGGGAGGATTTTATGCAAGACAGGGGTAAAGATGGGAAGAAGTTATTGAGAGTTGGAAGTGGTGGAAGAAAAACTATCGACTTTAAAAGAATTACGACTTTAAAAGGACATATTCTTACTCATCCCCATTCTTTCTAGGTACATAAACGCTTTAAAGTCGTAACTTCTAGCCAAAAGCTCTCTGTTTCGTTATGCCTGTAATGTAAATGGCGGCTATTGTTTGGTAAGAAATCCCACTTTATGTTGACAAATTACTCTGTCAAGTCTAGTCACAGTATAAATGCCCCTCAGCTTCCCGGCGGCCCTGGGGGAGCGACAATGCCACGTGTGAGCCGCGCGGAAACATATGTTATCACCGCGCCTAATGGCGCTATTGTTGCGCCACAATCAAACCGTAGATTAATGACTCCTCGGCGAGCCTGCGAACACCTGCCGACCTGCGCCGGTACGGGGAAATGTTGCCGCATTCAGCGGGAGAGCCCGTGTGCGCTCGGTAAAAGCTTTTCCTATTGTCCCGGCAATGTTCCGTGTGTACATGATGTATTGCCCATTTTGTAAGTGTCCCTCCTCGTGCCCCTATGCTTCTGGAAGTTTATTGTACCCGGCGGCGTATTCATCGTAAGTCTGAGCAAGGAAGTCTCAGTGAAGCAGAGCAGAGGTATTGTTCCTTGGGCGATACAAAAAAAATCACAACAACTTTTGTTCTGAACACAAATGATGTGTAGCATATTAGCAAAAACGTCACCATGAGAGAGTAAAAGTACACTTTACATGTGTATGTGTTCGTCAGTGTGTGTGTGTGTGTGTGTGTGTGTGTCTGTCTCTCTGTGTGTGTATATATATATGCGTGCGTGCGTGCGTGCGTGCGTGTGTGTGTGTGTGTCTGTCTCTCTGTGTGTGTATATATATATGCGTGCGTGCGTGCGTGCGTGTGTGTGCGTGTGTGTGTGTGTGTGTGTGCATTTTCGATTGTGTCTGTTTCATACCCACATACATTACTCCGTGGAATCGACTGTGACGTGACTTCGACTGACCAACTTTTCCGAGGACGAAGAGCAGTGTCTTTGAAAAAAAGATGCTTCTATCTAGTTTTAGCAAACTCCGTGAATCTCCCCTGGTAGAAATTGAATAAAAATGACCATTAAAACTGCAGCTGGTATTCAACTACACATGCCGGACCCATAGAAATGCGTTTACCCTTTGTATCTTGTCTTGCCTACATAAAATTGGGATGAATGGCGCCAAATCACCACTGGGTGCTTAACAGCAACAGTCCCTTTATAACTGAACGGCATGTTTTAGAATGTAGTACATACGGGTCCATCAGCAGAGCAAAGGGCACGTTCTCTATAGTCTGCTACAAAAACACAATAATTTGACATTGGTTGGCCCCTCGGTGGTCTCGTGTGGATAAAAGCTGTTCTAATCAGCATTATGGCCCAGGGATGTATAGTGGAATAACTGCTCCCAGTCGGTAAACGTATACAAAGGAAAAATAATGACCATTATGTTACTTAGTGTCGCAACTAGATGCAAATATGCAAGTCTTACTTATGGTATCGAGCTCGAGGAATTCTGAAAGAAGATGTTCCAACAGGAAATCCAGCCTGTGTGTGTGTTAGTCCCCACCAGACTCCTTTGCAGGCTGAATAAATAGTAGAAATCGGCCTAAAAAGTGGTTTTTAATAGGCCAGAAAAGTTGGCCGGCCATGGGGGGTTGTCTCCTAACAACACATTGCAACAGAGAGTGCAGGCAAATTGGACCCTCTCTGGCTGGCCAACTTCTCTGGCCAATCAAAACCCCGATTTCTACTGTTTATTTAGCCTGCAAAGGAGTCTGGTGGAGACTAACCGTGTGTCACCTTGACTGTGAATGATAGCATGGGATGATGGTGGTGTTTTCTATTATAAATAGGGTCCTTACTGCCGAGAACAGTCGGTGTTACATCTGACGTGACGTCGGCAGAACAAATGGAACACGATATGAACACGGCCCGAAGATTGACGACCCCATTAGGCAGTGCCGGGTTAATGGGCGATGATGGGCGGATAAATATTTCATCACGGGCTGACGCGGGCTACACATTGTCACACAGGAACACTACAGGGGTGTGGAGCGAGAGGCTCGCTTCGTTGTTAACAAGAATTCTGGATCTGTATCGGTATAGCCGGTATAACCGCCCTTCGGTGTAACCACACCAGCTTCGCAGGCACGCGGCGCGGCGGCAGCTGGCTACATTGCACCGAACGACTTGTTACACCTAACCCTTTGAACATCTAACTCTAAACGTTGTTTAAAGCTATTTAATGATAATACCCCTACTGTACTTGGTGACAGCGAGTTCCACTCTGCGATAGTTCTAAGAAAGAATGCGTTTTTGAACACCTCAATCCTTAGTTGATAACTTAACTGTGGTACTTGAAGGCATGACTATTTCTTGTTCTTTTCTGAGCTGGTATTAGGTACTTAGTAGTTGGTACGTCCACCAGTTTATTAGTCATTTTGTACATCATGCATAGTCTGGACATTTTATAGAAGCCATGTTGGTTGCGTTATAGAAGTGAAAGCTTAGAAACGTAACTATCAAAATCCAGTTTGGCTACAAAACAGCACGTAATCAATACTAGTAATTTATATTATTAATTTATATCGATTATGAACACTTAATATCATACGAAAATTAATCACTACGCCATTGTCGTAAAGAAGATCTAAAATATTTTGAATTACTGAAAAAACACACCTGTATGCAGTTACATGTATATGAAGTATGACTATATGTGGTATATTTTATCCATTAATTTTGTTTAGCAAACACAACGATTGAGGTTGATGGATAGCGTTGCTGTGTTTATGATTAGATTATAAGGTATATTTGTTACAATCTCTGTCTACTGTATCGGTTTAACCTCAGATTAACCTCAGATGACCCCGTCTGACCAGGTCAAGTATCTACTGTTGTGTTACACAGCTACAGCTACCTGATAATGCTGAGGTCATCCAAACCGGGGCCCGGCCGGGCAGTCTTATGGAACGAAAAGTATGATATAAAAGACAAGAAACCACAAAAAAATAGTGGGAACTATTTTCGTAAATTATTGATCTAAATTGTTGATTTTGTTGATTGTTGATCGTTAATCGAAACAGCCCGACCGGACCCCGTTTTGGTATTGGAAATGTGACCTCAGCATGAGCGACGGCTGTAGACGCGATGTTCTAAAGCTTCTTCACACTTTCACAAAACAGTTTGCACCGTGTTTGGAATGATACTGTGGGAAGAATGTGTCATTGTTGCTTTACTCAGAATCTACTTTTGGCTATAATCATAGAAACACAAATATCACTAATCATATTGACAGTGTTTCAAACGGAAGACTATCGCAGGTGCACTGTACTCTGATATTCTCACTTACCGGCTGTAGAGAAGGGTCCGGCCAGTTTGTTCACCATCTGAACCACTCCGATGATACTGCAGGGGAAGGGGGAGTTAGAACATGTAAAACTGGATTGTTTGATACTGTAGATACTAGGTATGCAAAAACTTTCATTGTGTGTAGATTAAGATCGTCTACAACGTTTTCCCTTCAGAATGCTTTATACTCCCACCAGATCAAAGAACTATATTTTGAACAAGACAGACATACAATGTAGCGCTGATAGTTTTAACGGAGAAATGAGGTAACGTCTCTAGTTCTTCCGTGGTGAACTTGTTAAACAGAAAATAATGTGAAAGTTTCTTGGAAATCCATACCCAAGGGCTAATTGCAAGAACACGATGAAATAATAAACAGTAAAAATGATAATAATAATAAGCTCCAGGGTGTCATTGGGGTATCAATCAGTATTCACGTTGTTGAGTAAATAGACGACTTTTGACTTTTACGTTTTGCGAATCTTTCAAGGCTCTTTCTGTTGTGCTTTTCGTGCGGGTGTGTATATTTAAAGCTGCTACGTTCTATTTGCGGAGTGATTATTCTCTGCCCGGAACAATGGCGGGACCATTAGCCGCCCGCCAGCTACCAGATGGGAGGGTGTGGCGAGCAGCGCTGCAAGGTGCGCCGCACAATGGCGAACAACTCGCACATAATGCAGACAGAATCGGACAACAATACATCGGCTGGGAGATTAATGGGCGCGCGCTCTCAAACAATATGGATAAATGGGGGGAGAGTACGGAGAGGATTTAAGGGCTGGGTTCCTCGTCTGCATTTTATGAAGACATTTTACAACAATTACCGGCGCATAATTGGATGACAATGGAGTGAGGTGGCGCCGGACTTGTCGGTGGTTTAGGCTAATGTACTTCATTGTTCGTCGGTGGCAACTGTGTGATTGATAGCCCTGGCAAGAACGGAGCCTATTAAACTACACGTCAACAACGCTTGGCGAAATCTGCGCGAGTTTGATTGAACAACAATAGAGGAACGATCCCGCCGTACTGTAACAGGGTCATGAATTGATTTTCTGATAGATGTGACTTTGAGGAAAGAACTTGCGATGGATCGTAGATAGCACCGTGTCAAAGAATGAAGATGGATATATGGTGAGCCTTTATTTGTGGATCGGACGGATTGGAAAGCTAGACGTTACGTATAAACAAAGCAAATCAGTTTTTAGTCCTCAAATCATAATTGTGCTGTATTGTCAACTGATGCATACGTACGTACGAGATAAGCCAATGGTTGGTCTGGTGCGTCTCTAAAGGTGGGGCCCGATTAAAAACAAAACTCGGGCCCTGTTGCGGTCCCTCATTTATAATAGTATTTGATACAGGTGTATTGCAGATTGGTGACAATTTTACAGGTGAAATGGTTATATGTTATTTTAAGCCTTGTCACGATAGTAACAGTAAAACGTAAGATTACTGTTTTTTTTCTGTCGTTTCCACGCAAATGGCACGATTATGACGTTTCCCGATCAGCAGTGCACTTGATAAATCATACATGTTTGTCACAACAGGACACTGATAGGAAGAGTATAGTCCTGTCCTGGTGGGATATTTTTGTCGTCGTGACGGATTTATTATAATTTTATAGCTGACATCTCCCCAGAGCTGCGCCGCCCGGCAGTACGAAGGGCCACCGTGGGAACGTCAGTTTGTCCGTGTGGCGTGCATCGCCTCGCTCGCTTCTCTATGATTAAAAATTAACGACGGCCCTAATTGATGATTAAGTAAAACACGGGATCCTGTTACGGCGCTGCTTGTCCCCGAAGGGTCTTCACGAGCGGGGGAACAAATTAGTCTGACACGGCGGCTCCTCTGGGGTGGTGAGGGGATGGGAACATATCAGGCGTCAGGACAAAAATCACGAAACTGCCTGGGTACTCATTACTCATTCTTCTTTTAACTGTATCTACAGAAAACCAGGTTAGGTGCAGGGACGATAAAGATAAAGTTACGCGACTAGGCAAAGTACTGTTGTCGCTAGGTATGAAGTAGGAAGGCCAAGGATTGTCAATGTCAATGGGAAAGAAAACAAACTTTTGTGCAAAGGTTTGCTTATGTGTGAAGATGAACATTTTGTTGCGAGACGTTTTGATCATCATCATCATCATAGCTTGTCACTGCAGCTCTCCAGCCAGTAACGTCTGAGTCCTGAGGTCTGAGTCCGAACAGGTGGGCCCATTCCTGTAGCTGTTCATCAAATGCTGTATTTGATGTGTTAGAATATGTAGGTTGCTATCAACCAGTAAAAGATCTCCATCTACCTTGGCAATGTTGGCACATTTTCAAGTTTATGACAACTGGAGACTCCCAAGATGATACGGACATAACTTGTTCCGCGACAGAAAAAATGCTGTGATGATGGACATTTTGCTGTAAGACGTTTTCATGTGTTAGAATATGTAGATAGCTACAAGAACTCCATCTACCTTGGCACATTTCCAAGTTTATGACAACTGGAGGCTCCCAAACTGATGCGGACAAAACTTGTTCCGCGACAGAAAAGTTTCTCGGTGCCTCCCTCGAGACGCCGCTCCCTTGTTGAGTCGCCGGTGATTTGTGACGAGGGAATTCCGTGACACGTACCAACCCTGACGTCCCGTGGAACGCCAAAACTCTTAAACTATCGGGTTACCGACAATGGATGTGGACGGGCGATGATTCAGGGTGGAGGCTTAATTACCCTGCATTTTTGTGGAGACGTGATGAATTGTGACCAGGACACAGACTTGTGTAGTTAGGCATTGCTGTGGTCTCTTCGGAATGTACCTTAACGTTACGATAGGCACAACTGTATCTGTATCTGAATAGCCGGTGTAACCGCCCTTCGGCCTAACACACCAGCTTCGCAGGCACGCGGCGCGGCGGCAGCTTGCTACGTTACACCGAACGATTTGTTACACTTAACCCTTGAACAACTCTAAACCTTGTTTAAAGCTATCTAATTATAATGCCCCTACTGTACTTGGTGACAGCGAGTTCCACTCTGCAATAGTTCTAGGAAAGAATGAATTTTTGAACACTGGTTGGATATGAAAGTATAGTAAACCTCTACGAGTGACAAATTCAGATGTGATGATGGTGATGGAAATCCTTCATAGCAGAAGTTGTTTTGTGTGGAATCTTTTTTTTTTATTTCTATGAATGCCAAATACTTGTAGACAGCTATAAAATAACGTTAGAATAGTTGGGTCCCATTCAACTAATCTCAAGAAGGAAGATATCGAAAGGGGATGCTGAATTCTACGATCACGATCTTTCATCTCAGACATCTCATCATTTCATCTCAGACGTTTGTTGGTCAGCGTTTGTATTGTGTTTTGTATTGCATTAAACAGCGATGACTGGATCTCTATTTGTGGTCTATTAATAAGAAAATTGACACTATGAAAGTAATTGAGACGCCCCTCCAAAACCCACATCACAGTAACACCACACTATCACATGTTGCAGATGATATCTTTCATAACTGGGCACTTATCTACATGGCTTTCCTATGGCTTTAAACATGATTATCAGGGAACAAATACGGGATAAGTAGACACTTTCTGTCTTTATGTTTGCAAAGGTAAGAAAAATGTCACTTGCTTAAGAAGCTTTACTCAAAAAGAGAGATTCTCTCAGACGGCTCAACACACGACAAGGTAATATTCCGTGGAGATCTCAGAGAGAACAGCTCACAAGTTTTAAAGTTTAGAGCACTTAAGAAAAGACCCAATAGCTCAAAGCGCCAAAAAGCCTGTCTGTATGGAGTTATTAATGCTTGATAGGCATTGAGGGAATTCCGTGCGAGGAGGGCCGTTCCTTGATTGGAATTGCCTTTTTCATCCCCCGCGCGAAGTTGCGTCGTGTCGGGTTACTTCTAATGGCTGGTGGGCAGAGATGGATGGTGACGGCCTGTCTGACCCGCTTTGATGTGCGCTACATGCTGCAGCTGAAGGCTGCTTCAGTTTAGTTTCCAGTTTATTTATTTCACCAGCAGTAACACTCAGTAGACACCGAAACGTCAGCAAGGTAACTATCTTGGTTGTGTAAAAGAAAGAAAACTCCTATATCCTATACTTTACCAACATGATAAAACTATTTTCGGAAGGGTACATAACAACCTGTTTTTCAGGCAGTGTTGGGTATACAAAGGACGATGAACAAACATTACAATATTACGGTATCACATACGATACAGAATGACATAACAAAAAATACCTCACAATTTCACTTCTCATTTCGATCGACAGCCCGAATAGTTTTTTTCTCTCAAAACTTCGCCCCGTTTCAGCTGGTCGAACTGTGGTATTCATCAGTGCGTCATAAGTGTTGAAGTTTTCATATATCCAGCTCCTCTCAGTCTCCCCTCACAATGAGGCCTTCACAAGACTTTTTGATGACAACAGATTGCAGCAAAATGTAAGTGTAGTAAGTGTACATGACACTAACCACCACGTTTTCAGCACTAGGGACGTGCATGGCTAAAGCGCCGCCGTGGAACTTTTGGAGAACTGCAGTTTGAATCTGTGTGAACACAGTTTCCGTACAGACGTGGAAACAGCGCCTCCCAGTAAACTCTTGCCGAACTTCAGGCTTACTAGCAGCTCGCAGGAACAGTCACTTGATAAAATAATGAAATGAAATAATGCCATACCATGATGTGGTGAACGACCCGGAAATGTCACATGACGGCTACTTCAGAACTCACTCTTTCATAGATAATAATTAAAGAAATGGGATGGATATTACTTATGGACTCTTGCCTTACCTTCCCCTGTTGTAGATAGGCATACACAGAATGGTCTTTGTGTGATAGCCAGTCTGTAAGTCCACGTCCCTGAAAAATATGTAAGAAAAGGTTTGCAGTGCCTCCTTGCGGATAAGACAAGTATTACAGCTTTTATGCAGTGCCAAACTAGAACATGGTTAAGACAAACGTGTGTTGGCAGTAATACTAATATTTTACAATCGGGTGAAATCAAGAATGGTAAGGTAAGGGCCCAGTCGTACCTGTTAAAGCGGCCGTCCTGATACGCGTCTTTGATGTTGAGAGTCTCTCCGGTCGTGGCTACATGGCCGCCTATTCCTCTGTCCATCGGAAACCTACACAGGAAGCGAACAGAAACACATCATAAAACGTTTGACGGGGGTTTTATCCGCAAAGTAAAAATGTGCGTTTGACCCTTCACTCCCCACTTCCTAGAACCTTCTGCCTACGGGGACAAATATACATTTTACCGAAATGACAATGACATGTCATCTAGGACACCGACAATACAAAACAAGGGTCTCTAAAGGGTTCTCTGCTAGCACAAGCGTGAGGAAACTACAAACTACTCGGCAAAACTGGCACAAAGATTTGTTAGGCGTGCTGGACCTGCCGACTGGTCGCCATGTCGGTGTGTTACCTGATGTCATTCCTGTTCACGTGTGTTAAAGCTTGTCCCAACTCCTCCACACTGTAGGACGTCCTCCTACTGAAAATGTGCAGGCGTGCAAAATGTTTATCAACTCTGCGTTTCTTTCTATAACTACAACTACTGAAGTTTCCTACAGTTGTAGTCCCGTTTTTTCATGTATAGGAAAAAAAACAACAACAACGGAGGATAGAATAATAGACATAGGTATGAATGACAAGTGACAGATTCAATAGATGCACGTGAAATATGTTAGGAAAAATGAAAAAGAAGGAAATTCATGTACCCAATATTTGATACGTGGGACGCAGAGCGAAAGCCAGAGTAATCGAATGTATCATGATTTTTTTTCTGTTTCTACATTTAGGTTGGAGTGTTTGGCCCAGCCATTTTAGCAGCCTTTGAAGTACTCGCGAATGAGGAATACAAAAATAGGGTTTCATAACAACATTACGCTCCTCGGTGATAGAAAGTGGAGTGTCCCTGAGAAGCTATTTCTGGTGCTCAGGCTAGCTCGCACGTATTCACGCTTCCGCCAAAATGGATAATGCCATGGCTGTCAACATCGGTCTTCTCCGGTATCTACCGTACTAGTCTAATTAACTGTAAGGAAGGAATTAGTTACTGTTCTTGCAAACGACTTCTGTCGGACGCAGCCGGTGGTAAAGTTGTAATTGCTTATCGATTTTGACATTCTGTGGGCTCTAGGAGCAAAATAATGAGGGCTAATTTAGTTCAATTAATTCTACTTTGGAACCATGTTGAGTAGCCGTTTTCAAAAGAGAAAAAAAAAAGATACATGTACATGTGTATGTCCTTTAACCTACCACAGTGTATCATCAATAGATTGCATTCTGGGATTGAAACCCTTGACCTTGCTTTTTTCTCCATTTTGAAAGCATCAGACACACGTGTAGGGTTACAAGGTGTCCTCTGCGATGTGAAAGATGACAAAGGCCCCATTTCCACTCTGATAAAATTGTCCCCATCGAGCCGAATTGATTCGCTTTGATATGGCTTCGATCCGGCTCGGATTCAGTTCGATCCGGCTCGGATTCAGTTTGATCCGGCTAGAAGCAGGATCGAAGCCGGATCAAAACGAATCAATTCGGGTCGACCTGGACAATTTTATCCTAGTGGGGATGGGGCCTTAGAAAGAGACGTCCAGATAAACAAACGTCTTACCTTATCTCCTTCCTTTCTATCTTTTCTCCCTCGGGTTCGTCCAGACTCACGTTACTCCCAACGTCAAAGATCCGGGCGTACAACTCGTTGGTTTTGCTGTCAACAAGGAACAGCGAGGCGCGATCAGCAGTCACCAACTTCTGGGCGTGGTTCTAGAAGGACGAAACAGACACGGTGGATTTAGGTGTACTTGTATTGTATTGGGTATTGGGTCATAGGACTGTAAGGTTTGAACCAATCACACCGGGAATGTCCCCTTTCGATAAGTGCGGTGGGTTCTTTAACGTGCGTGGGGTGTGGCTCTCCCGAACACGGAACCCCCACTTAACGTCCTATCCGAAAGACGTCCCAACATTAACTGAAGTTAGGTAATCATTTCCAGTGAGTGAAGTGAGGAAAGTCGTGTAAAGTGCATTTCCCAAGGGCACAAGATCGGTGGCATCGGGCAGGATTCGAACCCGGGACCTCTTGGGTCTGAGCCGAACACTCTACCGTTACTCCACACAACCCCACGTGTGAGAGAACGCATCACCTCATGTAACGAGGGACGGGAAGGAGCTTAGTCTTTCTTGCTATGTTAAAACAAAGTATATCTGCACTGTAACATATATGTCATTCATGTGCAATTTCAGCTTCATTCGATAACCAGAAGTGGTTCGTCCCACATCGTTATATAACAGCTCTGGTAGATCACACAGTCGCCGTAATTCCAATTACACTGCATAAATGATGTTCAATTGTATGGATCCGTTAACTGGACCGCAGTCTTAACCGAGCAGCACTCAAAGACTTAACTAGAGACTTACCATAATCTTCATGATGACGGTGTCCATACTGACGATATCTTGGAAGATGGACCTACAGAGAGAACGATTTTGTAACCAATGTGTAAGATTAGACAACGCTGATTTGGTTTTGTTACAAACGTGATGAAGGTTAGTATAAAAAGAGAATTGCAGAACTTAAATTAAATAAAAAGAATTCATCGCATTACAAAACCCTGGCCTGTCCTTGGTGCTGAAATATTATTCTATCAAATTATAGGAGAAAGAAAATAACCAGAAACATTGTTACTGCATACTTTTGAAAAGTAGTAAGTGTTATTTAGGTACATGTAGTCCTAACGTATACGTACTATTGAAGGGGGTATATGTATATATGGTGTCGAGGACGACACCTTTTGTGAAGGGGGGCGAGTGTCACATCTGGTATCAACAAAGGACAGGGACCTCGTGTCCCTGGGATCAGTCTGGCCCAAGCCGTGGTCTAGTGCAGTCATCATAATAGCAGCATCAAGCATATATAACACTATGATGTCTCACCTTGTGACTGACAACAGGAAATCATTCAGCTGCTTCTGTTTCATCATCATGTCGACCATCTCCGCGTTATGCAGAGCTAGCCCTCCCCACAGCAGGATGGTGTTGGCCGTCTGAGGGCGGACAAGGTGAAAGGTTCATTCATCATACTTCATACCATATTTGTCTGAGAAAAGCTTGTGTGACATCGTGTCACACTGTCGTCACACTATTGTTACGCGCCACTCTCGTTTTTGTTTATTCCAACAATTCATGATAACACATGGTGACGCCACACTCAAGTTTGTTCAACTTATCTTATGCCGCCACTTACACAAATACAGGACAGGACAATATTCATTTTCACTTGTGTTAAGTGAGGAAAGTCGTGTAAAGTGCCTTTCCCAATGGCACAAGATCGGTTGCATGTCAGGCCACGAACCCGTAACCTCTTGGTTCTGAGTCGAGCACTCAGCAGTTACGCCACACGACCCCACTCTCGTTTTGTAGGACCCAGGCAAAAGACTGCACTCGGTTGGCCTGACATAGTTAGCAGTCAGGAAACACATATTATGCAACCATTACAAGCTTATGAAGTTGCCATTTATAATCAGGAATATACAAATTGTCACTGTTGTGAAACGTTTTCTCTTTACGTCTACATGTCAATGTCTAGTCGTGTGCGTTTGTGCGCAAATCGTCCGAGTTAATGTCCGCTAGGACGTGTAGTGTTTCTAACACATGTCACGATCAATGTTGTAAAAGTGTTGAGCGTTGATTGCCGACTCCTTTCATCTTGAAATAACAGCTCAGGACACGGCCTGCGGAAAGGTTGGCGTGGACGCTGCGAAATTGCCCCATTACGGAGGTTAATGAACATTCACGTCATCACGGGCGGCAATCTTTCAGGCACTTAAGCGGACGGTAACTCCTTCATCGTGCTGAAGATTACACACCGCACATGCGTAAATTAACATTCATGGCGGGAGTAAATACCCATCCGCCAATCTACAGATCAAAGCCATCTGATGAGTAAGTGACATGGTTGGAATGTTTGACTTACTTCTTCTTCTTCGTCACTGAAAACATGGCTTCCGATGGTCCTGTACAGCTCGGCAATGCCTGTAGGAACAAGCAAAGGCAACACAAATTAATCACAAATGAAATTTCTAAACGGAACTACATGTAGCTCACTTATGGTTTCGGCGAGCATGGCGAATTGGTTTACGAAGAATAACTTAATTTGACTTTTTCGCTCTCGAAGTTCATTTTATCTTTTGACGCTTTGTCCCGTCTTCTCTTCTTTATTCCTTGTACAATTTTCAGCCATGATTCACCCTTAAAAGTAAATCCACAACAAAGCACAGTCCCAGCTCCTTACCGGCCAGGGTTCCGTTAGACCTCAGGATGGGCAGACACAGGATGGAGCTGGCTGCAGCACAGTTCGCCCCGAGGCCTTCTGGGTACTGGTCGTGCTGTGGTGCAAGCCCGCAGAGTCAGTCTACATCCTCAAAACATCACTCAATGTATTTGTTCTTAAAGACAGCCGTTCGCACGTCCAACAGGTGGTTGCTTGATACCAAGGGAAACCTTCTATTGCTTTTCTAACTAATCACCGAAGTGAGGGAGGACAAATTTGAAAGGCAGTCCGGTCTTGTTTGACAGTTTTAAACAGAAATACAGTCTAAACTCGAGCTTTTAACATTCACGGGTCACGTTCTTGCTTCAAGAGGAAATATCGACCCAATAGAAGCAGAGCCCCATTAGTTTTAATGGTCTCGTGGTGCATGTACTGTACAACATAGCAGGTACCACGCACAACGCAGCATCTCTGATCACTGTGCAGCGGGACCGACAATGAAGGGTCGTTACGTACGGGTTGGGTCGTCCTGGTATGTGTGTTCTTGGCGGGAAGACGCCATGGAACGTTTTGAAGAAAGCCCGTTTCACGGCGCATATTCACTACCTACACACCCGATAACAAATCTATCAATGTATGAAAGAAGGTAGAACTTATTTTCGTTATATGCTGTGTCAGAACTGCCAAACATGGTACCATTTGGTGCAATAGTTTTATTTTAGAATCTAATGGGAGATATTTGCATGCGTCGGTGAAGGTACTCAGATACGCCAAAAAACAGTTACTCAAGCAACTGGATATGATTTTGGAATCCAAATGATTTGATTTTGGAATCTGTAATGATTGATGTGATTTTGGATTCCAAAACCATACCCTGTTACTTTTTTTAGCGAAATCTTCGGATGTTCATCCAAGAACTATCTCGGCAGTTCCTGTACGGTATGGAAAGCCTTACCCCGAGGACATGTGTTGTCTTGACCGGCTGAGACGTGGCGGCGACGAAGGCGGCGACAGTTGTCCCCTCACACACGGGCCAGGAGGGCGCAGACACCTCCTCATCACTCTCTCTGTGCGGGGCGGGGAAAATACCGGTAAACAGACATGTAGATTGTAACGTCACTTTGAATTGAATCATTCGTAGCGTTGGGAACATGACAGCGAAGAGTCTAGGTACTCGACTGCAGCTGGTTTTGAATTTATTCGTCTTTTTGAAGGATGACAGAGAGTCGGACTACTCTTCTGTGCCCCCTAGTGCAGGTCGCTCTAACTTAGTACAGGACATTTTCATCTAATTAGCGTTCAGCTATATATTTCGCCTTGGTTGTAGGATAGGTTGCCGTGATCGAAGTTCACCATGCACAAAAGTTATGACTAGGTAAATGGAAGGAACACAGCTTTTAGTGCTCTCAAGTATCTAACGTTACAGGTTACGCTTACAAAAACATGGGCCTCCAGTTCTGTGGAAGTGTCAATAGCTGACGTATCTGTAATGATCCTGACTATCAAGTACGTTATGATACAACATTTTCTTTGGCCAACCGAATGTTATCAAGAATGCTCAGTCCACACATGCCTGCAGGTATCAATCATCAGCTATTTTTGTACGTTATGTAAGTTTACCTGAGTAGAGTGCGTCATGCCGGAATGATTGATTTCATGATTATATATGGTCATTTCTTATGTAACAATGAAACAGCCAATGCAATTGCAAAATATAACCCAGGTCTTTACTAGACTAAACAGCATGTTACTTGCTACTACTTGGGAAGAACGCAAGCAATTCGCGTCCCTTACATAACATAACGCCAGCTTGTCAGTGTCTCAAACGAAGTCAACACAACCTTGAAATGCAAAAATACGCAAGGCTGACAGTGACGTGTGGATGACGTCACAGGTACCTACCGTGGCCGACAAGAACAAAATTTTACACCGCAACTTTTGGTGTTTTACACCGCAACTTTTGGTGTTTTACACTGCAACTTTTGGTGTTTTACACTGCAACTTTGGGTGTTTTACACTGCAACTTTTGCTGTGTTTTACACTGCAACTTTTGCTGTGTTTTACACTGCAACTTTTGCTGTGTTTTACACTGCAACTTTTGCTGTGTTTTATACTGCAACTTTTGCTGTGTGGAAAACTTACACCCCTTCCCTTTTATAATGGACGGTCCCCCTGTCAGGTCAAAGGTGACAACGATGGCATGCAAACTACGTCGACTGAGTTATCCTTTTCGTGCATAAGTTTTTTAGAGGAAAAGCTTGGCTACGTTGTGACGTTAGTTTTTTTCTAAAGGCCTTTGAGTCACGTTACATTTTCTAGCTAGAGAATTCGGACTCGCAAGGTCGCTAATAATTTGATGAGTAAATATTGGGCCTATGGGAGTCAAATGTGGCACCACTTGGTACTATGAAGCAATAAAGACTTATTTTCAATTATGAAGTGTTGACTCTTGACTCAGGTACTAGTAAGTTATCGATCATTAGGGAACAATACGAGCGATCGCCATGACGTCACCGTAGGCAAAAAGTGGGTGCCAGTTGGCTGATTTGCCTACCAAGAATTTGCATATGTCTTCAAATAATTTGCATGCGTATGATGTAACAAAAACAGCGATCGCTCGTATACAAAATGTAGAATAATATTGTATACAATATTTATAGTTAATAAGACATCTAATCAATGTTAGTTAGTCAATCACTAATTTATAAACTGTCATCATGGAGGCAATACAGTGTTGTGTAAGTATAGTAAAGTTAGAACACAAAGAAGAACAGACAGAATTATAAATCATCAATTTATTCACAGCTTGATCAATTTCTTAAGATCCCATTCTGTTGATGTCTCACACTCAGTCACAGCACGACACTGTGACTCTCTGTTACGCGCCGAAATGATGCATTTGAATGGTATATATAAAATGACATAGTTCAGTCACGGTGCACCAAAACAGGCCATGAAATGTATCCCCGTATTCCCAACAAGTCAGACCACCGCCAGGCGTTCACGAATTGACTGTGCCTTAAACAAGAAACAACGTTCAGAACGTCAAAGTTAGGCCTTTCTCAGATTTTCCGAGGTTTCCGCCATGTTTTTTGGCCAATTATACCAACCGCATGGGGGTTTCGTGGCGCCCGGTTTCCCATTTGTTTCCGGGTCACACCTCTAACCTTACGTATCGCGTACGTGTACCAGGGTGAAACCAAATACATGATCCTGTCAAATACATGACTCTGATACTACTTGGGAGTTTCCTATATACCTGAGACATGGGGTGGTACGATTAAAAAAATACAGTGACAAACTAAATATCTTATATCAATCACGCATATCAAAAGACATGGACCAAGGACGTTGTGTGTAACGTCCTTGCATGAACATAACAATCAAACAACCAACAATATCCAGGATGAAATCCCCGATCTGGAGTTCGTACTTTTAAATTGTGAAATAGCACTTGGCGTGCCCAGAAGCTCCGTTAACGCCACCGTCAGGGGTGAACTTGGGGTATTCCCATTATACCTCGATTCACAAACACATTAAGTTAATAAAATATTGGCTTCGCCTACCGAAGTAGTTAACCGAACGACAGGATCGTTATGAAAGCTTATATAACCTGTTCCGTTGAACTACAACAAGACTGGGCTGTCCATGTTCAGGACATGATTTGTAGGCACGGATTTCAAAATATATGGTTAAATCCTTCCGTTAATACCAACCAGTTTGGACATATCTTAAAAGATCGTCTACAAAACACGTTTCTCTCTTGCTGGAGACAAGAAATTAAAAGTCTTACCAAACTCGATACCTACTGCAAAATTAAAACCCAATTCTGTTTGAACTATCTTTTATCAATTTAAAACAAATCATTCAGAAACAGCATAACAAAACTTAGGATTAGTGTCCACTCTTTACAATGGAAAAGGTCGCCACTGTAACACACCAGCCCGAATTAGAGACTGTGTCCCTCGTGTCATAAAGGCGTTGAAAACGAATTGCATTTCATAATGACCTGTCCTGCATATACTTTAGATAGACAAAAATTAATGAAATTGATCACAAGTAAAGCTGGTAAACCTCTCCCAAAGACAAACATAGACATTTTCAATCTACTTATGTCATGCCCCGACTCTATATCTACGTACTTTAAGGCCAATATATATATGTACTGATATGTAGTGCATAATAGAGAGAAAGTATTATAACAGATACCAACGCCTAACGCACATCATGTCATACGCCGTTTACGTTCATATTCCTGTAGTTAAGTAGTCTCTTAGTATACATAGACTTGTTTGTATTGTATTGTTCACGCTGCCATACATTGTACCATGTACAATTGTTAATGTAATAGAGTTCATTCATGTAACCTCCTTGGCCACTAAAACTAAACTAACCCTAACCCCCAACCGTAAGTCTAACACTAACGGGAGGAGTTCGACCTATATAGTCTATAAGTTCGACCTATATAGTGTATATGTGCGTAACCTGCATAACCATGCAGGTTACGCACATACCTTTGGAAATAGCCTGCGCAACATGAGCTATAATGTATATAATATTGACAGATAAGGATCACTACGACAGTCAAACGACACAGATAAAACTTCTGTCGACTTAAGGCTGTGTCATTCCGATAACACAGGTGAAACCTCTGCCGAAAAAAGATCGTGTTATTTCCATGGCACAGGGGAAACTTCTGACGAAAAATGATGTGTCATTCAAATGACACAGGTGAAACTTATGTCGACATCTGCCGAAAAAAAGGTGAAACATCTGTCGACTGAAGGCTATGTGATTCCAATGACACAGGTGAAACATCTGTTGACTGAGGGCTGTATCATTCCAATGATACGGGTGAAACGTCTGCCGAAAAAAAAGGTGAAACATCTGTCGACTGAAGTCGATGTGATTCCAATGACACAGGTGAAACATCACGGTCGACTGAGGCCGTGTCTATACGGAACCACCCAAGGCGCGATTCGGGTAACTCACATTCCTCACATCTGGTCCACGTGCCACACACACCTGTGAAACCGTGTCCGAACACAATACGCTTGAGCTACATTTATTGCTGTTTGATGATAACACGCAAGGCGGCGTGTTATTAATGTCAGAGGTCAACGACCTGCTTGCTGATGCCCCCTCCCAGCGTATCTCGGCCGAATGCCGACGTGGTCCCGCCAGAGGCGGTGAAGCTCGCCCTAGAACGGACAAATTATTTGACCGTTACTGCTCTTTAAGTTGCTGCCACGTAAAAGTTGGTATTGCATAAAAAAAAGAAATATCACTCCGTACTCCATGACCAGGCGAAGTCACATTGAAATCACATTGCGTTCAGACGCAAATCGCGATGCGGGGAAAGCGATTCGAAACCACCTTTAGAAGTGGCTTGGGATCGAGGCGCTTTCAATGTGATTTCGGAGCGTTCAGATGGAGCCACTTGAAACCGGCTTCGGGGTAAACCACATGTAAACCGCCTTGGGTGGTTCCGTATAGATACGCCCTGAAGGCTGTGTCATTCCAATGACGCAGGTGAAACATCTGTTGACTGAGGGCTGTGTCCTTCCATGACACACAGGTGAAATTTCTCATGGCTAAAGGCTGTGTGATTCCAATGACACAGGTAAAACATTTGCCGAAAAAAGGCTGTGTCATTCCAATGTCACTGATGAAACTTCTGCCGAAAATTACGGATGTGTCATTGGAATTTTCGGCTATATTGTGATTCCAATAACACGGGTGAAATGTCTGTCGACTGAAGGCTGTATCATTCCAATGATACGGGTGAAACGTCTGCCGAAAAAAAAGGTGAAACATCTGTCGACTGAAGTCGATGTGATTCCAATGACAGATGTGAAACATCACGGTCGACTGAAGGCTGTGTCATTCCAATGACGCAGGTGAAACATCTGTTGACTGAACGCTGTGTCATTCCAATGACACAGGTGAAACATCTGTCGCCTGAACGCTGTGTCATTCCAATGACACAGGTGATATTTCTCATGACTAAAGGCTATATTGTGATTCCAATAACACGGGTGAAATGTCTGTCGACTGAAGGCTGTGTCATTCCAATAACACAGGTGAAACTTCTGTCGACTGAAGGCTGTATCATTCCAATGATACGGGTGAAACGTCTGCCGAAAAAAAGGTGAAACATGTGTCGACTGAAGTCGATGTGATTCCAATGACAGATGTGAAACATCACGGTCGACTGAAGGCTGTGTCATTCCAATGACGCAGGTGAAACATCTGTCGCCTGAACGCTGTGTCATTCCAATGACACAGGTGATATTCTCATGACTAAAGGCTATATTGTGATTCCAATAACACGGGTGAAACTTCTGTCGACTGAAGGCTGTGTCATTCCAATGACACAGATAAAACATCTGCCGAAAAAAGGCTGTGTCATTCCAATGTCACGGATGAAACTTCTGCCGAAAATAACGGCTGTGTCATTCCAATGTCACGGATGAAACTTCTGCCGAAAATAACGGCTGTGTCATTCCAATGACACAGATAAAACATCTGCCGAAAAAAAGGCTGTGTCATTCGAATGTCACAGGTGAAATTTCTCATGACTAAAGGCTCTGTAATTCCAATAACACCGGTGAAACATCTGTCGACATAAGGCTGCGTCATTACAATGACACAGGTGAGATTTCTCATGACTAAAGGCTGTGTGTTTCCAATAACACAGGTGAAACATCTGTCGACTGAAGGCTGTGTCATTCCAATGACACAGGTGGAAATTTCTCATGACTAAAGGCTGTGTCATTCCAATGACACAGGTGGAAATTTCTCATGACTAAAGGCTGTGTGATGGCCAATAACACAGGTGAAACATCCGCTGACTTAAGGCTGTGTCATTCCAATAACACAGGTGAAACATCTGTCGACTTAAGGCCGTGTCATTCCAATGTCACGGATGAATCTTCTACCGATAAAAAGGCTGTGTCATTCCAATGACACAGGTGAAAGTTGACTTAAGGCTTTGTGATTCCAATGACACTGTGAAACATCTGACAACTGAAGGCTGTGTCTTTCCAATGACACAGATGAAACTTCTGCCGAAATAAGGCTATGTCATTCCGATGACACGGGCCGGGAAATATCAGCCGTCTTAAAGCTATCTCATTTCAATGACACAGGTAAATAATTCTACTGTTCAGGGCTATATCATTCCAATGACTCAGGTGACATATGTGCCATATTAAGGCTATGTCATTTCAATGACACAGGTGGATATTCTGCTGTTGAGGGCTATATCATTCCAATGAGTCAGGTGACATATCTGCCATGTTCAGGCTACTAGTATGTCATTTCTACGACACAGGTGGAAATTCTCTTGTTCAGGGCTATATATCATTCCAGTGACACGTGAAAAATCTGCCGTCTTTACTCGTCGTTTATTTGTATATAGCTAAGACGATAAACCTACATGTTTGGTTATTAATTTCTAAACGTACGTGTGTAAAGGATAGTTCGTTTTCGCTCACGACAATTGCAGTTAAGGGGTAAATGCAACTTTGGACTACATATTTTTAGATGGAACAATGCCAGAAAGTCTACATACATGTAAACATTTGCTTGACAAGACTGTACAAGTAAAGACGGCAGATTTTTAACGTGTCACTGGAATGATACATGACCCTGAACAAGTAGTCAGGACGTCCCGGTAAAGCCGCGAGTTTGCGTTACACTGTTACAGACTAACACCGAGCGACAACTTTTTTTTTCAGACAAGTTTGCGTTAGCGTTACACTGTTACAGACTAACACCGAGCGACAACTTTTTTTTTCAGACAAGTTTGCGTTAGCGTTACATTGTTACAGACTAACACCGAGCGACAACTTTTTTTCCAGACAAAAATAGGCAACATTCCAGTAACGCTGTACTTATTCCTGTGTATTACCTTTATTAGTGATAACTAGCGGTCGATGTGTGTTACAATGAATGTAATTTGTGTGCACATCTGAGATGACCCGGAAGTGGATGTGACAATCGGTCTTCTCCAAACCCCCATGCAGAGCGTGAAACAACACGGAAACCTCGCCAAATTGATGCATTTGACGGTCAACTTTGACGCCCCAAATCTCATCTTCAGACCTTTTTTGATATGATCAACTGTCCACTGTGTGATGGTCTGACTTGTTGGGAATACGGGGATACATTTCATGGCCTGTTTTGGTGCACCGTGACTGAACTATGTCATTTTATATATACCATTCAAATGCATCATTTCGGCGCGTAACATCTCTCAGGCCGCCGCCATCTTTGTCACCTTTGACCTGACAGCTAGGGGGACCGTCCATTATAAAAGGGGAGGGGTGTAAGTTTTCCACACAGCAAAAGTTGCAGTATAAAACACAGCAAAAGTTGCAGTGTAAAACACCAAAAGTTGCAGTGTAAAACACAGCAAAAGTTGCAGTGTAAAACACAGCAAAAGTTGCAGTGTAAAACACAGCAAAAGTTGCAGTGTAAAACACCAAAAGTTGCAGTGTAAAACACCAAAAGTTGCAGTGTAAAACACCAAAAGTTGCGGTGTAAAACACCAAAAGTTGCGGTGTAAAATTTTGTTCTTGTCGGCCACGGTAGGTACCAGTGACATGTGACCAACACGTCAGCGGTCTCATTACAACAGACGGTGAAAAAACACGTCGACAGATTGTACAGCGCCTTTGCGAACCCCTGTTTTTTCACGTTTTCGTTGGATGTTTGGTCAACGTTGCATCAGAATTTTGCCTGTTTCAGACGACATCTCCCGAAGTGCTATGCAAGACACACTATGGGTTTCGCGCAGGTGCAGTACGTTCTGCTGACATGCTGGTGAAAAATGTGTGAGACTCACTCCGGCTCCAGCGCGTCTGGAATGATCAGGAAAATCTCCTGGAAAAGAACAACAACATGGATATCAAGATGGAAATTCTTCCGCAGGGACATCTAACCACTTTGGTAAACAGACCGAACTTCGTCAAGATTTGATTTGATTTATCCGTGGTGGCTTTCAGAGAAGCAGATTTACAGTAAATAGTCTCAGGCAACACTAAAATGCACAGGGCACCCACTTAGATAAGACGTATTCAAGTGTTTCAATATAAGGCCACAGCAAGTAATTTTTATGGATGACACCTACGCGCGCATTAATTTTTATCACGGTTGATGATGTCAGGTCAAAATTTGAAAATGTAGGAATCTTGTTGTTTATTTTGCCCGCCTTGTTTTTTTCTCGCCCTATCGCATTAGATTTGGAGAATGCAGAGGGTGTCATCCATAACATTTCCATGCTGTGGCCTTATATAAAAGCACAAACTAGGTAACTACCTCTCCGTTGTCGTCTATTCCGTACGCGTTGAAGCCATCAGCGTTAGTGGCTGTATGTGTGGGAAAGAAGACTCGTCATGACCTGTGTAACGTTACTTAAGATGCATAACAGCTAGGTACAACACTGTATGGTTACCGAAGGAAAACATATTGTTTTTCCTCAGTTTTTTCCTCTTCTTCTCCAAACACAAAAGGCCAATAACCTGAACCAGACGTCTCTCACCATGGTAACTGGTGTTGGGTTACATAATGTTGCAAGTCCCATGCAGATCCCATGTTCGATCGTGTTCTTCTAGAACCCGAACTGTGTTCGATCGTGTTCGATATGGGGAATTCGAACCGAACGCGCGTTCTATTTGGGGTCACCTACGGTCATTTAACCCGCAAAACCAGGGCACTCAACAGAAAAAACAACACTTTTTTTTACAACTACAAACCATTTCCTGGACAGTACATGCACGCTGTCATTTTGTTGTGGACATGTAACATGACTCACCTATTTTGATGCTGAGCGTGACCTCGTACAGCAGCAGCAGGTGGTTGGGATGGGTCCCGATCTGCTCGGTCAGCTCATGGAGGTGTTCCCGCTTGTCCGGGCCCGTGTAGCGCTGGCAGCGGAAGGACGACATGTCAGGAAGGTTTCAAGTCTCGATTTCAAAATTCCCTACTGAGTGATATTTCCATGAAACCAGCTCCAAACTGCTGGTAATTGTAAGAATGTACGTGTGGGCCAAATACATGTATTGATTGGTCCAAACATGCGTCACTGGTGTTTGATCTCGGCTTGCTTTAAAGCAAGCTGTCGCAAGCGACATGGAAGTGTAAACATGGTTCATCACAGACTTCTCTTGTAAGAGCCGCCGACTAGTTGAGTTATAGTCCTGAATTGGGCTGTAATCTCATTAGAACGAGTCTAATCAATTCTTGACATACTCAATCTTGTCAAATCAGGTTCAAGATATACAGTGACCTCAATAAAAGTGAAGACTATTATTAAGGAGGCCAAACAGTATTATTTAGCGCGTCAAATTATGGCCTGAAGCCAAAATCTAACCAGCTAAGGCACCATACAGAGCAATACACCACGACAACTGACTGTTACTCAAAGAGGTTCAATCCTTTTGAACCCCCTACCGTTACCGCCACAAAAGATACCGTTGATGTGTGCTAAGCCTTCAACTACCGGCACATATAGCCCATCTAACAAAGTGTTGTCATATTTTCAGTCTCCACAAGGCGGAAGTCTTATCATGTACGGCAGTTCAGTTCAGTTCAATCAAATAGCATGTACAGAGAAATTGCAACATGAAATTTGTTTTAAGTTACAAAGATAATATGGAATGCAGTAGAAGAACGAAGAGCTCTCAACATTAGGAATACGGTTAAAAGCATAACAAATTTCTATTAAAACCAAGTCGGCAAAGTAAGAAGTTTTCAAGTTATGAAATACAAGTCTTACCCCGATTTTTAGTGACGATGTCCGCTTTAGCAGCCCGGCATTCGGTCTCCTGGAGCCGGACATGTCTGGAAGTGACATACATAATAAATGTAAATAGAAATGTATTATACATTATGCGAAAACACTGTAAAGTCAGGATGGGGAGGGTTGACGGTTTTATTGAAGATTCAGATTCTTCAGAACTAAGCAAAATCACGTTGGTCACCTGTGGCTAGTCCGTTTTAAGTGCACACATGACAGAAATAGCCCCAAAGGAGAAGTGAGGCAATTTTATGGAGGGGGGGGGTCAGACCTAATAATTACTAACTATAGCTATTTGTGTATATCATTGATATACATTGTTGATTTTTCGTTAATCGAAACAGCCCGGCCGGGCCCGGGTTTGGAAATGTGACCCCAGCATAACAAAGGCCAACTCCCAGAGACTCCCCAGACTGCCAGAGGATTATTACCCCCAGAATCAACCCTCCTTCTTCACAGTAATCCGTCAGTACTTGTCCTTTCCACCTTGACTCGCTTGACGCGATTAATGCCGAGAACCGCTGATTGTCGATGAATGAAACATATCGCGTCCAACATTAGCTACGACTCATAAGTCACTGTGGTTTATCTCTGCACAGAGTCTTTAAATCTTAATAAAGAAACCAGCGGCACCTGTTGGCTGTTATTCGCCGAGAGTTTTACGATCTTTTACGACTTCGTGCGAGAGTTTTTCAACTTCTTTTTTTTATTTTCCAACATTTCATGATTAGACATGGTGACGGCACACTCAAGATATATCAACTTATTTCGTGGTATATGAGGACAATGTGCAGCCCCATTTTCTGTCGTTGATTATTTTTACATAAATTGAAGAGGTTTTCATATCGACGAAGGGGCGTCATTACAACGAACGCTGACCCCATATTGCTGGGTCCCTATTTGCATTTCAGTGAATCGTAGTTTACGGGAACCAAAAGGGCCCTTGTGTTTTATCGGTAAGCTTTGAAATAGTCCTCAAATATTTTGGACAATTAATCTAAACCACGGCACACCAACATACCCACCTCATTCCCACTTCCAAACACACACACACACACACACACACGCACGCACGCACGCACGCACGCACACACACACACACGAGCGCGCGCGCGCACACACACACACACACACGCGCGCGCGCGCGCACACACACACACACACACACGCGCGCGCACGCGCGCGCGCGCACACACACACACACACACACACATTCTCTGTCTGTTCTTTCTCCTTCGAATTCTTTCTTTTCTTCTGTCTCTCTCCCTCCCTCTCCCCCGAAACAAAACACAGAGCTGGGAAGAGGCAGGTGTACGAACCATTGTTCATCTGCTGCCGGTACTGCCTCTTCATGCGCTGCAGCCTCCACCTGTCCAGCGTTTCCATGGGGACGGTACCGGGTACGAAGCTGTCTAGGAACTCTGGGTTGTCATAGAGATACTGACGCACATGGTCCACCGACAGGCCTGCAAAACAACAACAACGTACAGCTCTCAGGTGTCTTGTTGTCTTGGCGCATCAGTGTGCACAGTTCTTCAGCGATGTAAAGGTAATAAAAAAAAATTATGGTTCTGGCTACAAATTGGAACATTGGCGCACCAAACCCGTAGGGTTTTCTTTACCACACATTTTGACAGATTAACCAAAGAGGCTCGATGGGCGTCACTCCATCGTACAGGGAGGGAAGTCGTTTAAAGTGCCTTTCCCAAGGCCACGTCGGGGCATGGGGAATATTGAACCCGGGACCTATTGGTTCTGAGTCAAACGCTCTAATCATTGCGCCACCGACGCCGAAAGGTAATAGGTAAATTGAAGGTAATAGCATCTTAAAGATACCGACTTACCTAATCAACCTGCCACGCAGAAAAATAAACCTTTTTTTAAAAGTCATAAATTGCCTGCGTTCTCAAGAAGTAACTCAAGAGGTAAGCTGATCAGTTCAAGCCACGTTTCAGGAGATCCTACATGTATAGGTGGCTCTGATTTGATACACTTAACTATGTTAGTTGTTCAGAGCACCCTTGATATGTCGCCTGCGGGTACATTTACTGTAGCCAGGAAAGGTCGTACTTCAAAGAGTTTGGCCTTTAAAAACACTCTACTGTAACACGACGTGAACGCTGGAAGGCGCTGTGTGTTTCAGAGAGTAGTTTCAAATAAGGAATGTATCACTATCAGTAGGCGCAGTATCTTGTACACAGCAAGTGTAGATAGTGAAGGGTGGTGGTCATCATTCTTCTGTCACACGAATAAAGGAGTGTTCCTAGACCTAGTCCCACCAGTTCCTCTTGGATTACTGGGCAGTGATAACATTGCTCCAGAATTATATATTGATAGACCAAGGGTTTATATCTGTATCGCCCGTCTTTGAGACATTAACTGCACAACCATGCAGGAAGAGCCCTGCGTGTGGCGATAGGATTGAACGATTTCGGCCGACCACGAACAACGTCATGGTCACAAGAACTTGAACGGGTCTCTTCAGAATGATGGAGATAGGTGGACGTTCTTGCATCCATGACGTCTTTAGCCTGTAACCAATGGTTATTTACTTTGATGTTAATAAGTCGTTTATTCAACGACAGCAAATCAAAGACATCAGTGTGCCATATGTGATCTGGTGCAGGTAGTTTTTTGCCTTTAATGATGTTGGCGTAACGCCTGGCGTAACGCCAGTCTGTACAACGTAGCAGCTCACATGGAAGAAAATTGATGAGGAAAACAAGACCGCTGACTGAGGCAGCGGGGAACGACTGATCCTGGGAGTGGGCGTCCCGTCAGACTAATTGAGCATCCAGAGGCAAACAACAATCCTTTTCCTGGAAAGACGTTGAGAAAATCAGGACATCTTATAAATATTGTTGATACTCAAACAAAGAGAGGAGTTTTAAATTACCATTTTTAATACAACAACAACACTAGAAAGGTAACATTTGCCAAGCACTTGAGTGGCCACCATGGACAGGTTTGACTGTATTTCCTCGATAGACCTGTGGCAAATCACAGATCGCGAATTTTATATTTGGTAGCACAACCGGAGGTAGGACAACTTGAGTTAAACAGAAGAGATTTAATCCATAGTAAACCTTGACAGTCTGTTAAGTAATACTAGTACTGTAGTCAGTGTAGGAGCACAGACATTCAAGTTGTGTTTTTAAAAAATTGTCTGGAATTCCCACACGCAGATCTGAAGAAGGCTATCAAAGTGTCCTTTATTACCTTCTCTGTCCTTTTCTGTTCGTACAGTGCCCACAAAACCTCAGGCCGGCTCAAAGGGCAAACTTGCAGCATGCTAGCTTGAATGGGATCTCTCAGCAGCCCTTCCTCAGTCAGGAATATCTTACCCAGGAGACCCCGGACTATCCTGTTGAAAATTTCACCAAAGATTATGGCCGCCCTGAGTCCGGCCGGGGTCGGCGACCTCATAACGCGCAGTGGAAGGAGGATGTTTGCCTACAAACGGCTCATCGTTTCACGCGGTCCGACTGCCTCGGCGGTCCCCGATTGACGTCAGCACCTGTCCGCAGGGCCCGGCATGTCGTGAGGGCGGGCCGTCTGATCTACTCTCCAAGCAGAGGTTTGGGTTTTGGGTTAGTTTTGGCGTGGTGTTAGGCCTTTTCTTATCGGGGCTTCTTTTTTACACTGGAATTTTTTTCACCCAACCCAGTGCAAAAACAGAAACCCCAATAAAAAGCATAAAAACACACCAAAAATAACCCAAAACCCAAACCTCAGCTTGGAGAGTAGATGCTCTGCTGAACTTCACTCCCTCGTACCCCCACTCAGAACATTCTCTGCAAGAACACGCTTAGCCACCTCAACAGCAGAAAATCACCCTTTCTTCCTCAATAGTCCATCAGTCAAGAGAAAATTTCATGCTGACAGTTTCTTCCCCAGAACCACTTCACTGTGGAACAAGCTTCCCCGTGAATGTTTCACCGCTAATTACAACCTCCAACGGTTTAAATCAAGGGTGAACAAATATCTGACCATGCAGTCATCACTGTAACCCAAAACATGTAAGTGGCTCTCACGAGCCTTGTTTTGAGGTGAATTCTGGAGTAAATAAAAAAATAAAAAAAAGATAGATCAGACGGCCCGCCCTCACGACATCCTGGAGAGTACGTCTGATCCGCGGCGGCGGTACAAACACCGCACACCGGCTCAGAAAGTGATTCCGACTCTCACACCTGAAGACCACCATCAGCGGCTCATATCGGTAAAAGATGCTTTGCAAGATCATCCACTGATATTCTAATAGATTAAACAGTAACGCACTGGTAATGAAAAATAAGACCGTGGGCGTTCAACGTTGTTGTTTCAAATAGAACCTCGATAACGACACTGCATTTTGAAACACGACTTCTTCCACAACCAAAGGGACCTTTGATATAAAACAAGTTCCATGAAGCATTGTATGTTACCAGGATGCTGTGGTTCATCATAACACACAGTTCGTCAAATTGACACTTGTCTAACGTAAAATGTATTAAATCTTTTAAGCTGATCATTTTGGTTTATTAGTATATATGTAACCATGGTCATCATTGAAGATTTCTTCTGGAACACAACATTTTCTAAGAATTTACGCAGGCCACTAAGCTGAGGAGACCTAATCATGTTCAAGTAGTAGTAAGAATTTATTATTTCATGCTGTCGCATACTTAACCTTGCAGCTATCGATTGAATTCATATCCTGAAACACATTGAAGGCCTGTTACTCGACCCCAAAAGCGCCGACTCTCCCGGAGTCCAGTCCCAACCCTAGCATGAGGCAATAATGACCATGTTTGAAGATGTCCGCTGGGTTCATCAACCGCACTAACAACCAGAATCTCCACTGTTACGGAAAGAAAGGTCAATAAGGTCTTCACCTGTTGCTTAACCTTGGGAGGATATTGGCTATTAGATTTCGATCGGTTCTGTGGTTAAGGTAGACCCAGTTGTGTTGTTTCTTTCTGCATCTATGCGGGATGATGTCTTTTGTATGCAGCCATCTGTTGAGGCAGTTTCTTTACGTTGATGTATGCACCAATAACACCAATCATCGAATCGTTTTTGACTTATTATAAGCTTGTATAATCTTTAATAAGCATGTGTTTGATCTAGTTTGGATTAAAAGACTTTTGTACATCCGACAAGTCAGTATACTCTCCAAAACTCTTTGTAGCATAATGGGTCACGAACACTAGGCATACGCAATGACATTCTCCCTATTATAGTACAGTCTGTAAGTTACAGTCCATAACATCAACGGGATATTGTCCAAGGGCCACACATTTGCGGAATTTGCCGTCATTGTTTCGCGGAATCACCAGAGGATCTAAATTCTAACATTTCAATGGCCCAGCGGGCTCATATTGATACCTACAAGACATTGTCGCCATGTAATGTAATTAAATATTGTCTGTGAGATGTGCCAGTGAGACGTGTAGCCACAGGTCACTGTGTCTCCGGTAGAATTTGATTCCTCAGTTGTGTTTCAAAGGACAGCATACTTTGGTGAAGGGCTAAAGGTTAGTTTTGGTAATAAAGTTCCGGAATCCCCAGACAAGATTGTGATGGTGAAGCTCGATGGTCTGAGGAGGATCAAACACCACACCAGAGCTGAGCTCTGGCAATATCAGGAACGCTGATACCACAACCGCCTATAGCAACCTTTAAAAAGCTAGTGCATTTGGCTGAATGGTGTTATCTTATCATTATTACACGGACGTGTTCTGTTGATTGGTGAATAACGATCACCTCTATCTTCTTCTAAGACCTTCAAAGCTGTTCAAAGATAAATATGGGCAAACGCAATATTTAAAGGGTACTGTCGGCACTGATCATCGACCGTCGGCTCCGGCTGCGGGTCTAAAAGATGATTATCAACGAACAACTTTCTACTCTTCTTTCAATTCTAATGTTTATGTCTCGGTCTCAGACTGATATTCTAAATTAAGGGATTCATTTGAGTAGAATATAAAGTGCTGTGCTGTCTACCATGGCTAAAAATGAAGCAATGATATGCAACATATGTTGGCAAGCACATCATCCGCAATACATTGCGTTGACAGGTGCGAATTATACAACACTAGTGGCAATTCCTTGCCTCTTTTAATTATTTGTTCACGGCTGTGATTCATAAATGTCACCATTTTGACAGAAACTCAGACTCTAGTAAAGGGAATGTGCATATCTCTCAACATTACCTCCGACTGATTCAGCAGCCCTCCGGGGATTTTTCTGCGCGTCTGTTTAGTGTAGATTAGTACGGGAAACACATCAGCGTTACTCTGGGCTTGCCGGGGATTCCTTCTAACAGCTATCAGCCTTTTCATCGACCACAAGGCGCGCGTCAAAAGAAATGCGGTTTTCTCCGCAGTGCTGAACACGGCAGGTATTCAGGTGGGATGATATAATATTGGCGGTTCGGGCAGGAACGAATAAGGCCGCTGAGACAGCGGTGGAGCAAA
This sequence comes from Branchiostoma belcheri, assembly GCF_001625305.1. Lineage (NCBI taxonomy): Eukaryota > Metazoa > Chordata > Leptocardii > Amphioxiformes > Branchiostomatidae > Branchiostoma > Branchiostoma belcheri. Next base: position 74,950 of record NW_017804165.1, on the reverse strand, counting down.
AACATCTCTGAGGAGGTCTGTGCAGAGCATAGGGGCGGTGCCTTCTGCATTTCCGTAGCCCTTGGGCCACACAGTTGTGCAAGCACTACAGCAAGGGGCTAGCCCGTTGGTAGTGTTGTGTGTTTGACCTTCCCATACTATTTCTCATGGGTTTTTAAAGTCATTGGTAATACCCGGCCGGGGTTTGAACTCACGACCTCCAGGTTACAAAGTGAGCACTCGACCCGATTGAGCCATTGCACCGAGCAACTAGGAATCTGTGAGGAATGCATCTCTAAGGAAGTAGGAATAAAATATCACGGCACATTCCACATGATTCCACATTCAAAAAATCGTATTTTCGAATAGCTATTGTAGAGTTGAACTCGTCGCCACGAAGCACAGTTTGGGCATCATCAGGAGTTGTCAACAACTCCAATGTGCAAAGATTGAGTGTAACAAGTCGTTTGGTGTGATATAGCTAGCTGCTGCCGCGCCGCACGCCTACGAAGCTGGTGTGTTACCGGTTATACCGGCTATACAAATACAGGTACAGATACCCTTAGCAGCATAATTGTATTTTTCACCGTCAATTCTCGATCTCAGGGGCTTGGGACAACCTGACTTAAATGACATTTAGTGTTGATAGAAACGATGCAACATACCCCGAAGGGTGAATAACATGAATATAAAGAGGCCACATCATATATTCTCCAGACTGTGACATATTGGCTGCTGTTGCGATTGCAACAGAAGATGACAAGATAATGTGACTTTATCAGCTTCCAGTGATGTAGGTAATTGGTGTCTTAGGCTACACACCAAAGCAAATTGAGAGCGTCGTGCATTGTTGCCAATATACGTAAGTCTACTAAAGTGCTAAATAGTACTGCTATCGCAACTAGTCCTGTATGCTTGTCATGTGTTATCAGTGTTACATGTGCAAGTTAGGTGTCATCAATATGCAAAGAACACGTCAGGTATGCACCGCGTGCAATTTGACAAAGACCTTCCTAAATAGCCAACTTCATGCTTTGGTACATTCCCAAACCATTCAATAACTGAAGACTATTATGTTTGCCAAAAATTGTCATGCGTCATACCATCAAGTGCAATTTGCTATAAGTTAACGATACCTTTCGGTAGCTCATACGAATGATAAACATGTATACATAGATCTCTCACGATGCATATTAACCAGTACAAAAAATTTTCAAGATGAAGGTGATCTGTTTAACAGATCTGCACACATCATATCACCAAGACCCCGGCAAAGGAGAAATGCACAATCTTATGTTTGAAGGAAATTACACGTTTTTTACGTGATCTAAGGTCGGTTAGCCTAACGGCCCTTCAATTGTCTCTATGTAACAGGTTAACTTGTAATATTGTAAAGCGTAATCTCGCCCTCGTACAACGTGCCAGATTGCAGTTCATTCAAAGACTATGATCGAACGTTTACTGCTGATACACGAGCTATTACAGGAGATTTGAATCACACGCTGAAGGGGTAACTGCAAAGACTTGATGGTGCCTTTGTTGAGTGCCGTAAGCCTGTACTGTGTACGACAATCATGTTTATATTCTGTCGTCGTTACGTGGCTCTGTCTGCGCCTAAAGTTGTTGAAAGGGTTCAGCGCCCTAGCGGCCTGGGCAGGGATTACGGACCGATCCGCACAACCCATCACTATCACTACCGCTGACTCGTTCGATAAGTCTTACTGAGTGTAGAATATCTTGTACTTGTCTTGTCTAATGTCCTAACATAGGTTGTAATCACGAAATCATGCAACTGCCAGTTGTCTGGCTTAGCCAAGATAACAACAGGACGTTAGCTGGCTGTTTTACTTACTGTGCTTTGTGATCTTGTAGAGTTTGTTCTTGGGACTAAAGGAGGTTGGCATCAGATCAAGTGTATGGGGGACAAAATCGACCTTTAGGTAGCAACCAACCAAGTTATCTAATCGTATGTGGATGAAAGAACTATTGGAGATGTCGATGATGACTGTTACTGCGCCACCAGGTAGTTTCTTTTTATGTTTTGATGTAGTCATCATTTAGTCACGTATCTTACGTCGCCAACTGAGACAGTGATTTAGGTTTAGGCTTAAAAGCTCGGTTCTCAATTTGTTACTGCTGCCCGATTCAGTTCACCAAGATCAAGATGACGCTGTTTTTCTTCTTACTTCAATATATAGTGTCCTTACTATATCACTCTGAGGGCGTTTTGAGCCGCTTTGTTATTTGTGTACAAAAAACTAACATCAATAGGTCATTTCAGTGGCTACACAGTTACAAACAAACAAACGAACAAACAGTAAGGCGTGGTTCTTTCTTTCCTCTTCCCCAAGAGTATATTATGCCAAGACTGACCATGTTAACCTGGTTCAACTGTTGTTGCAGGGGAAAAGGAGCTTCATCGATCACGTAGTCAAGAGGAAGCAATTAGGAATCCGGGATTTGAAAATCAAACCGTACAGTTTTTTGGAGAGGCCTTCGGTTTAGGTGGTGCTGAACTGGTGGTCTCAAGCTTTATATCTAAATCTTACAAACCATAAATTGGTCTCTGGGGACATCTTTTCTCCCCAACATATATCAAAAATTCATTCTTGTCACCTTTCTTCACCGGCTTATCGTTTCCGTCGTCAGATATGATTTTAGTCACTTTGTTCATTACATTCGGCACCGTAGCAACGCCGTTAGGTTCTCTCATTAACTGATTCTTCTGTTATTTATTTTCATAAACACGCATTGCGCGAAGCTTGAAAAGAAGAGGAAATGGCACCAAGGCCAACCCGCAAATACCAAACCGATTTATCTTGACTACTATTTTACCAGAGGGCGTGGGACCTTATTCTAAACCGTTGATTGATCGCAGTTTGCTCCAACTATTCCCACAGAAGTGACTACCTGAATTCTGAGGCTACCTGACGTCATATGTTTACCTGAAACATGCTTATCATCAAATAGAGGCCGGGATTTTAGGAATCCGGTGATGAATAGCTGCCATGATGGACGTGCAAGAAATGCTAATTGTTCGTGGAAACTGATCATGATTTGCGTGGATGCAAATGCTCCGAAAGCTAGCTCTATCTCTCACCACGATCAGGAAGCCTGAGCAAAGATAATTGTGGTGTAGCCTCACCACTTAGTGGCACCAAACTCGCCGCAGCAAGCGGCATGACTACGGCTTAAGGCGCTCATTATACAAAATTGGCTGGATGTTTTTCCTGGAACTGTCGGAACAGTTCGCTCCTCTTACATGTCAGTACGTCGGTACGGATGCTCAACGAGGTACGAATAAACATCATCATATGTGCCTGCCTGTCCTACTACGTCACGGGAATACGTGACCTGGGAGCGCATGCAGGAAACAGTGGACACAAACGCCGTCATATTATGACATATAAGGGAACGGCGTACATTTACTTTCGGGATAAAACACGCCGTACATGTTTATGCCTGGGTGACTGAAGAGGAAGCTGAAAGCCGAAAGGCTGGCGTATGCTCAAATCGATCCGCGAAGTACAACGTAACGGTGATGGTCGCTCAAAAGCCGTTTTACCAGTAGACTGTACTGTTTGACACCATTAACCAACTCCATAAGCTCATAAAATCTACGGATGGGAACTCAGCAGTGGGAATATTGTAACCATTCTACACAGAATACCACTGAGGGATGGAAATAACATTTCGTGGCCCAAAATGTATCAACCAAGGTTACATTTAAGTGGGTACAGAAGGGATGAAATAATTGCTGCCATGAAAATGCAGAGAATTGTAAAAGGCATCCAGGTTAATTTTGGGTTGCAACATCTCATGTCACAGGATACTGGTGTGTTCCACTGATCCGAAGGACTCGATTTAGATGTCCGTACGCCATTCTGAAAAGAAAGGCGGACGCACACCTAATGAGGACATATAACAACACTCACCTGTGGGATTCTCGCTCTACAGGTGTGACAGATATCCCTGTAGGTTGTTATAGAGTCTTCGGCAGTACAGAGGATGGCTGGCGGGGAAGTGGGAAGGTGGGCAGGTAAAACCGCACTGGTGGGCACTGTGGTTCAACGGGCGCTCTTACAGGGCCGACAGATACATGTCTCATTGTTTCACATCACCTTCCTGAGCTGCCTGAACATGTAATGTATGCGCACTCATCACGGCTATTTGGTCTGCAACAAACGTTCATGGAACGTGTTGACGCCCCCTGATTAGTGTAAATGAAGAGATGACTACACAATCAACTCTGCTGTACTTGAACTGTATATGTCATCAATTATGCCAATAAGTTTCCCATTAGAGGTTATTCTGATGTTGGTATGATGCACAGGTGGTTTTGGTACATTTCAAAGTTATCTATCTTTCCCTATCTTAAAAGCATCCAATGCAATTTCAGGGTTGGCAAAACTGGAAATATTCTAAATATGGCAATCTGTATGATATTGACACATATTGCCCCTTATTACCACATTTGAAACAGTGTTTCATACTTTGGGCATTTAAAACTGCAGAAACAAGCCTCAAGATGAGTCCTTTGTTTTCTGGGTGGTATCCTAAAATCAGCCCCAGGTCTTTCCAGTAACCGTTGTTCGTAAAAATTTTCGGTCTTTCTGTTCCATGAATGTCAATAAATACATTGGGATAGTGTTCTTTCAACTCAGGATGTAGATGAGGGACTAGAATATTGACTTTGAAAATTTGGTTTCCAAGCCTTAAAAACTAAATTGTATTTTACCAGATCCACAGTCAAAGGAGCGACAATGCTGCGTCCCGAGAATGCTGTCCACGTACGTTTGTGGCCCATCGGGGAACCTGCACATCACAGTTTTTCTCCGTAGAAAGAGAAGCAATGTGTATCAGCTAGCGAACCGGACACGAAGGGGAAAAAGATCACGACATCTTCCGGCTGGCCGGAGCTGCAGCCTGTGTACGTAGCGAGTAGGTCGTTACTCACGCTCCCCTGCCCCCGCATCTGAAGGCCGAACTAGGCTAGCCTCCTGTGCAGGCCTCCGGGCGGATCGTGATACTGTTTTAGTAGAATTTTTACCGCGTTCTTTTGCCGGCCATCCTACAACCAGCCGCGCCCAGAGAAGGTTTGTACCCGCCACGGCGGCTGGTTGTTGGATGGCCTGCAAAATAACGCGTTAAAAAAGTTCTACAAAACGCAGTAAAAAAAACACCCACCCACCCGGAGGCCTGCACAGGAGGCTGGAAGTAGCGGGGCACTGCCGACCTGTGTCCAGTCGGGCAGAGAGAGCACCACGAGATCGTCGGTAAAGTTTTGACCCCATTCATACCAGACTTTTAAAACCCAGCCATGACGACCCTTTAGGATGCATAGGTAGGTGTCTTTTTTTCTAGCTGCTCAAATGGACGACCTGAGGATTTGTTAAATGTTGCCTTCATCCAATTGTCATTTTTTAAACGTCACGTTGTTCTCCTTTGCAATTGTAAAATACAAAATTTGAACAGAATATCAGAAATGATTTGAGAGGTGCTAGTCTATTTGCCATACATTCGCCAAGTAAGAACAGAGTTCACACGTAGTCAACCACTGATGTCAATGTCGACTTCAGAACTGAAGAAATGGAATTGACTGAATTGAAACCGCGTGGGAAATATTGAGCAGTTAAGTTTAAATATAAAATGAACAATATAAAACCAAGAAATCTGACGAGTTATGAAACACCAGTTCAACAGGTCCTCCAAAGTGTTTTATGTTTGTCACCCAGCAAATATGCGATTCAGAGTTGACGATTCCTAGAAATAATTAGAATATTCTCGGAAAAGTGAATAAATTGCATAGATGGGTGCGCCCCATTAATATAAATATCATTACGCATTATAAACCTCATTAATACCAGGTGGTTTGGATGTTACCGATCAAATAGTCAAGACGTTTCATTGGAACTTTCAGCACCTTACTGGACCCAACAAGCAATCTGTATCTGTATCTGTATAGCCAGTATAACCGCCCTTCAGCGTAACACACCAGCTTCGCAGGCACGCGGCACGGCAGCAGCTAGCTACATTACACCGAACGACTTGTTACACCTATCCCTTGAACATCTAACTCTAAACATTGTTTAAAGCTATCCAATGATAATGCCCTACATTTAAGATAATGTACCAAAAGAACAACAGGTATCTAGTTTGGGAACAGTACAAGTAAGTGAATAATAACTAGATGTAGAACATGTCATGATTGATTATAGATGCGGTTTGTACCCTACCTGAGCGGCCCCTACTCTACTCCTGCACTCCTGAAACAGCCCTCCCCTCGCCCTCCCCAAGATGACAGGCCCAGCGCCGCGCACATTCAGCAGACATTTCCGAGAATGGTAGCAATTTGGAACCTTTCAAATGCTTATGAAGGACACGAGAGCCATTCAAATGTCCACTATCGTCCCGGCGTGCAAGCCACTAGAGTGTGTTATGCCTACATTTGACAGTAATGTAGTACCCATACCGTGATTTTTAATTTCGGCGAGCCGCGATGCAATTTGTCACTGTGTATCATGTACGTGACGATTTTTAATTACTTTTGCTTTCAATCAAATAAAGCATGCCTCGCTAATTTGAAATGGTTCATGTCAGCGGAAGAGCTCAGACTTTGAGCAACAATATTTCTGTTCTGACGGCAACGTCACCAAAGTGAGCATGCTGGACTCCAAGAGATACATTTGTACGGGTATGAGGCTATGTGTTTGGGGAGAGCCACACCCTACGCACGTTAAAGAACCCACCACACTTATCGAAAAGAGTAGGGGACCTTCCCGATGTGAGTGGTTCAAACCTTACAGTCTGGTCTCAGGTTTGACATCTTGAAGAGGTGATAGTCACCTGTTATGTCAATCCTCCCACAAAAATGTGGTATATCTTCATAAATAAAAAAATATTGGCAAGCGGTGGTCAGGAGGTCCATCGACAGAGAGGGTGCATGGGGTCGAGCGACAGAAAGAGAAAGCGAGAGAGATAGAAATTATACATGCAGACTGGGTGTCGGCGACAAATTGGAAATTAAAGCACTCCAGGCCTGGTCAGACCAATTTTCCAAGAAAAATCGCGCGAGTGGGGAATATTGGTTCGTCCTACAATCCACTTTGTCGTTACGGTCGGCAGAGATAACACACTTCGTGTTTCCTCCTTTCCTCACAGGATGTTACTCCGGAAATATAGTTACCTGTTTTTATCTAACTAGACATCGCTGATTCTGTGCGGCGTGTTACCTCTGATCTGCATAATGTAGTCAGCGGTGCACCATTCTGTGCGCGAGCCGCGTTGATTGCTGTACGAGCTTCTCCGCTACCGGAGCAGAAAGAGCAAATTAAAGCAATTACAGCGAACACGGCGCTCTGGGCGGGCGGGAGGCGGCGGGCGGTGACGTGGCTGGCATCGGGAAGTTGTAGGGTGGAAGGAGATACGCTAAAATAAGTCTGCAAGAGACAACATATATAAAGAACGAATTAAGACTAGCAGAAAGTTTGTGTAGCTCACCTTGCAGTGCAAGAAGGGATTTTTCTATAAACCCGACCACAAAAAGACGGGGGGGGGGGGCAAAAAGCTTGGGGGTGGGGGAATTTTCCTCCAGTGAGACAAGAGAAAGACGTTGAAAGCTTGCACGCCCTGCTTTTTGGTAAAATTGAACCAAATATGAAAAAAATTTTAAGACGTGGGGGGGGGCATCTCCTGTGGTAATGATACCTTCAGCGCTCCTACGTTACTTCAAGCACTTCAGATCATAACGTGTTTTTACAGCTACATATTCCGACCGGACGAACACTGCCCCCTTGCGGTGCTGTTCTCAACTGCAGTTGTCGTTAGCTCTTGGAAGATGCGAAGGTTGGTCAAATACGAACGCTAGGATAGTTGAAAAGAGAGGTGCCAATCTACCAACAGTAAGAAATGGCTAAGTGTAATCGCCCTCTGTAATAAGATTAAGTTCAGAGCCTCTATAGATAACGCAGCAGTGTATTTTAAGTCCCATCGGTAAAGACCATCACGTACTAGTGATACATTTGGCAAAGGCAATGTATTTCATCCACGTTCCCGCTGACGCTTTCTTTAAGACTCCCTCTATAGCAGAGACAATTCCCAGTATGATGACGTACATACTACACCACACACGCTAATGGCACGGGTTACACTTTTCATGACTTCCCTCACACTAGCGCTTATATTACCTCTAATCATTGAATTTACTTTGAACCTTTTATCCCTGGGTGGGTCCTGGGTCTCATTAGTTCAAGGTGACTTGTGATTTTCCACGGCTTTAAGTACGGTGAAGTACCATTCTACAGGCTTCAGTAACTGTAAACGGAACGAGGTGCTTCCAGGCGGCTTAGCTGGCCCTGGCTTTACTTGATACTCTCACGTGTTAACCTTAGATTGACTCCCGCGCACGTTACGCAGATTTCAATCATTTCTCGACTCAAGCAACTGTATAGAATCTTTCATCACGGCGGTGAAACAGTATTCATCTTAACGTTCTCGTTCGTACATTTTTACCCACCGTTTCCGAATCCTTCAGGGAGCACAAAATGTGATTAGACATCGAAGGACAAACAAACATTGAACGTAGTACCTACCAGACAAGCAAGGAGGTTAAATGTAAAGCTCCTTGAGTTAAGATACCCTGTATAAGATTATAGACGCAGAGGTCTTCCTTTGCTTCATGTTCCCAATACCTTCGGAATAAGCCTTTAAGGATTCATCTCTTAAAGCAGAGTCTTCATCTCTTTACTACAGTCTGTCTACAAAGCAAGGCAGGCAAACCAAGGCTAAGATATGGTTTTTCAACTTATATTAATGCCGCCACCAACACAGGAGACAATACAATATTCATTTTCACCTGAGCGAAGTGAGGAAACTCGTGTAAAGTGCCCTTGGCAAGATCGTTGGCATGTCAGGACTCGAACCCGGGACATCTTGGTTCCGAGTCGCGCACTCTGCCAGATATGTGTTTAAGAAACTTCGAGGGGATAGAATTGTCACACCTGAAGTGGATCCCTGTATGTATGCATGTTTCCATCTCATGACCATGCACTACACAGAGCCAGCTGTATGGTAATGTGCCCACGATCAGCACCCCGCAACGGCAGAATATTCAGGCAGTTATTGAGTGAAATGCGTAACACGTTATGTAATGTGATGCTACTCATGTAGATAAATCTGAATGTCGTTGAATGACAGGAATATTGTCGAGTAACGGTTTTAAGTAGATGTTGTAAAAGAAATAAAGTCTTTCATTCTTCTTCCGAATGGTTATTAGGAAAAGGTGTGTGCTTCAGAGTTGTCCTGTACTCTCTACCCGCGCACACCCCCACACCCCGGGTGGTTTGCATTGACTGATGCAGCGTGTCATGTTGTGTGCATATCTGTCGTACGCATGTCAGGGGACGAATTTTCAATTTGTTCAGCGTCCTTTCACGGAGAAACCTCAAAGGAAGCAATTAAGTCAGCGTAATTGGGCTCAAGACGTCATCATATGCTGTCATGCGGTCACCGTTTCAAAAGTGAAATATCTGATCCTAGTAGAGGCCCCTTATGAGCGGATATTGGTTAGTGAACAAATACTCGAAAGGTAACATCTGCAAAGCAAATGCATGATGTTTACCTTCGCATATGGTCTGCTCTGCTAGTTCTTACTCAAACACATTCATATATATGGTGACAGGAGTCTAAATCCCTCCTGCTATGAAATTGCAACATGATGTAACCCAACGCTAGCTACCATGGTGACAGACGTCTGGTTCAGGTCATTGACTTTATTTGTTTGGAGAAGAAGAATAGGAAGAAAACGTTAACATTTTCATAGTATGATTAAGATAAAAAGTATTCAAAATGCAATTGCGGACATTTAGCAACACTAATCAAGAATCACATCAAAATGTAAAAGAAACTGAATTGTTTACCTCAAAAGCAAATCAGAGATTTTGACAGATTGTATGCTAACCAAGCATCACTCATCGTGTTATGGTAATGTAGTAAATTGTAGTTTGTTAACATGTCGCACAAGGGCCTCATTCACCCCGCACAAGATTGACTTGTTACTGATACGATCTTTGAAACACATCTTTCCCTGATCAGCACGTTTGTTTTCACTAAGAAAGGTATTCTAATCAGAGTGTGTATGTCTCAGGTTTGCAACCTGTTATCCACGCAAATCCACGCGAAAGCCACCGTGTCAACCGTCCTCACTAAGGAACTGACACGATCATCATACTCGGAAAATCTGAATCTCTACATGAATCTGTATCTGATTGCAAATAAAAATCTCGAGTGATTGCCACAGATTCTAATCAGAAAGTTCGGAAATTCACGACTTTCTCTACAATGATCTTCTCGGTGATCAACAGGCAGCAATGTTACCAAGACGATTTTGGAGCGATAATATAAACCAGGAAAGTAAAGGACAGTGACTCATCGGAGAAAAAACGCTCCTGCGTAATGTACCTTGGAATAAAATTAAATAGATTACAGTATATCACTGACAGGATATTGAATTTTTTCTCTCACAAGCATATTTCGGTAGTCTACACCTTCCTCAGGGTTAGATTGAAAGGACTGCCGAATTGTTTGTGTGAAACAAAGCCCTAAAACCTTATGTGGTCTACCAGCCTAAAGAATCTATTCACGTATGTATCACTGGCATTTTTCTCACACAAAGATAGATTACATCTTGAATGCTGAGACTATGTTGCATACGCTGAAGTCAACTTGCCTGCTCTAAGTGCTACACATATAAACTGCGGCATGTCGAGAAAGGTCATTGATTGATAGTTCGCCTGCAAGTTTCCTCTATTATTTTCCGCGAAACCTTTTTAAATCTAACCTTATGGGGACAGTGGAACCATCAGTTATATCTTTTCCCGGCCTAAGAGGACTTCCTCGATCTCGTAGCATTTCCTTATCACAAGCGTGCAGAAGCGGCTGTCAATGATTGCCACAGCCGGGAGACTATTAAACAACGCGCGATAGGCAAGGCTATTACCGACGCCTTCTCCAAGCCGGGTGATAAATACCCAGAGAAGGGCGAAGACTGAAGTCCTGCCGCTGAACTACAAGTTATGACTATTCATCACCGGCATGATGGGTGTCACAGAGGATGGAGTCGGACGGATGATGTCAGTCGGTTAATCCCCAAAGCCCATAGAAAATTACTTCCGTAGAGCCTACTGTGCGCGGTACATTGATGTACAATATTACCACACATATCACCGAGTCCCGAGCGATAAGTGACACTGGAAATTATGAAGTCAGTAATTTGTAATGCCAAACACAATCAGATAATAGCGTCTCAGCTAAGCAGAAAAACAGGGTATAATGGCCCGGAGCTGGGCGGAAGTCTGAAGTAAACAGCTTTCGTCAGGTAATCTTCATAAAACACCTTGAGATGTGTTCATGACTTAAGCACAAAAAGCAGGAAAGGGTTTTCAGGTTTCTCTCGAATGTGACAGGTTGATGTGTTGTGGGATCAACGAGAGGTTATATTCATGGCGCACGGAAACGACTCGCAGTTTGAATATGTAAGAAAGAAATGAGCTGATGTACATCTACATTATCTAGCGTTATCCCTTAAGGGCTTCCTAAGTTTAGATTGTCATCTTTGATAAAAGTATGTCATAAACAAACGTGTTTCCTGGATTACTTTGTCTGCATACTGTGATTGAGCTCTCTTGGCTCCTCTTAAAACACCTTCGTTTTCTGAGGCTTGTTTTGTCACTTTACTGGTACCTTTTAAAAGGCTTTATCACGTTCTTATAATCTTGACACTTCTTCTTTTTTATCATTTCACTGTGCGCGCCTTGCAACCCCAGGATATAACTTCAACTGATCAAAGCAGATCATCTGGTAACTAATCTAATGCTGGAGGCCACCGACAAGGAACAGCAAGTTATTTTTCTGATTCCTGTCCTGATTATGGTACTTCATATGCAATACGAGTTTCTCAAGCAAGGAGATATTGTGGAAGAGCACAAAGATAGTAGGGATATGATAATCAGGCTTCCAGAGAGCCTTGAGGTAGTTCTTTAACACTTATTTGAACACGTACACCCATTAAATACATTGCGCGGCCGATGTAACATAAATCATGAACAACGGCCTGGCAGTCCTTAAGATATCAAGTTATTATGCGGGCTTTCGATGCTTAGAAAAGTTTCCCAACAAGTTATTTCTATCAAAACGTCTGAAGGCCTCTCAAGTCAAATAGTTGGCTATCCCTACTCTCCAAGCAAAGGTTAGTTTGAAGACTGTTACCTTTACATGCGCCCCGTTTTTTCTGTCACTACTGGTGAGGGTAGCGACAGAAAAAAACGGCATATGTAGAATGGTAACAATCTTCCGCACCAACCTCTGCTTGGAGACTAGTCTACCCCTACATGCCTCGAGAGACAGACAAACCAGACGTAAACGCTGATTAGGCATTAGTCTCTATCAGACTCCAATGGTTGTTGTAAAAATAGTAGAAATTTGCTAAATAGATGGATAATATCCCAAAGGGGTCGCAACTAGTCTTTGGCCGGCTAACTCCTCTGAGATATTATTCAGTCTACTGAGCCAATTTCTACTATTTGTACAGAAACCCATCGGAGTCTGGTAGAATGCTGATGGCATATAGGCTGATGGAAACAGGACAGAATTACCTCACATACAGTGGTGTTTGGGATGTTTCCAACAGTAACTGAGTTATCGGTAAAAAAAATGTGTTCTCAATGTATATATATATCAACAGATATAACGTACCACGCGAATTGAGAGAGAGAAAGAATGAGAAAAGAAAGTCTCAACTAAGGCTATGGTGAAGGTAAAAAAGTGACAAACAATCGGTTAACCGTATGGAAGAAAGGAATTTTAAGAAAAGCAAAAAGACATTAAAGAAATGCAATCACAGCATGCAGACACGGGTACTAGGCTGCTAGTAAAGTCTACGGTAATCCTGGAAATTCGTTTGTTTTATGACATACGGTTATCATAAGGTAGTTTAAATTTCATGGCTGAGCTCGGACGCCCTAACTCCCGCGGCCTCAAAGAGACTCCCGCCGGGAAATGTTTGTATGATGGATGACTATCTGTAACTCGGGTCGCGCTACTCTCTGAAATGTTCTCCCAGGAGTCAAGTGCTAAAGTCAAACTTAGTACGCTTAACATTTTCCCTTCGTTATCTGCCGGCGTCCAGCTGTGATGAGCCCTTCACGCGGGGCCACGCGGCGGCGCATTCGTCACCGCGGATGACGGACGCTCCAGGCGCCGCGGGCATAGCCTCCTTCCGCAGACTTGTTAGGGGTGAACGTTATTTTTTCTGTGAGCGACGCGAGTAATATGCCGTGAAAACTGTTGGAGCGCGAAACCTTCTCTCCATGACAAAAACTCCCTCGGCAGCAAAATCGTCCCTCCGCGGCATATTTATATATAATACTCGCGTCACTCATAGAAAAAAAATTAAGTTCTACACCCAGCAAGTCTGCGAAGGAGGCTACCGCAGGCCGGCCAAGGGGAAAGGTAGCAGGCTATCAATTCCGTCGTCACGCTTGTGGAATGGCGAAGCTCTTCTAGCTGTCTTCACGCCCTGTTGCTTTTCATCCAGGGAACGAAATCCAACAAGATGAAGGCAAAACGGAGACATGTGTAGAAAATTCGCGTGGGGAGCGACAACACCTGCCTCCCACTCCGCCCAGAAGCCAGAGGTTTAGTTTGAAGTGTGTTGAGATGCCGCTAGAATAGCAAAATTATCTTAGGAGAATGTTTTGCAACTTCATGTGGACTAAATCAAATGAGATGGTTGTCAAGTGTCCGCTGTTTATGACTACAAAACTGGCATTTTCATGAAAAAAGATATACAGTACTAGTATGATATTCCAGCTGAAGTGGAAATGGTAGGAAATATCATAATTTCAAGAGATGTTTTACCAACTAGACTTTACCAAATACCAAATACTGTTACAGTTTTATTTTAAAAAAATCAGCCTCGCAGGATGAGGTACAACAAGCTTTCTGCTAGACGGGTGGCCAATGAACGTGTACAGAAGATGTCTTCCAAGAAACGTATGCTTTTATTACTCACAGGCCAGGCATTCTGACCTTTGGCAACCGCTATCTTCGCCTCAGACTCCGAACAGAAAGGGCAGATTAGGGCGTGGAGGCTCTGGGCTAGAACGAACCATCACTGAGGGTCTCTCAGGGATTATGCGTATCGACTCGAGGATCGTAAACTCATCAAACCATAGTCTTGTCCGTGACGTGCCCGGAATGATGACGGCAAAGGAAGCTAAGATAATAGAATAAACGTCGATCGATGGACAAGAGAGCCGAACGATTTTAAATTTGCTCTCTGTGTTGAAGGATTTGCTGTTGTTATCGAACTTGCAGTCGGCTAACGTTTCCTAATAAAACAAGGCAGAAGACCGTCAGCGTGACGATAGAGCGAAGATACGCGAAGAGGTGTTCCATATGGAGCGGGAGATATCTTCATGTGTATAAGGATAAATCAGACGTGCTTTATGATGCGTGAACATCTCGCCGGGCACTCTGTGATATCAACACAGCTGGCGCCTTCATTGATGGTGGTAGAAATGCTCACACAGGGATTAGAACTGGTAGGTGTTTGACAGTCATCGCGGATTGGGAGCTGGGTGGGTGCCAACACCAGTAGCTCTGACGGCTGGACGTAGCGGAGGCAGAAACACGTATCAGATCATCATGCTCCCATCTCGCCGTGTGACGTGACAAGATAATACACAGTCGCTTCTTTAAACATCATTGAGCACGAACATCACTATCAGGACATGGCGTGCGTTTACAAGTATCTGATCTACGCACTCGACAGTGTAAACGATGTGCAGGATTCCGTGTTCAAACACGGTGATGAAAACGCATACCTGCCTGCAGTCACCGTTACAGTTCTGTACTGGGCGTTTTTACGGTCATTTTACCGCCACCAATATTGAGGCAAAATTGGATCACTGTCACCTCCCCCAGTAAAGTCTTTAATCTTTATCGATATACGGCCAATGATGAATGTGCTGCGCTCTTATGAAACGTCATTGGTATTGAAAATGTTTGCAGAGGTCTCTCATGAAAAGACATCTATCATTGATGATTTCAAAGTGATATGTGGACCAGGTGGCGAAACATGGAGGTTGGTTATATGTGGTATTTTCTAGAAAAGTACCATTTATTCATCTATTAGCACATACCGGACATATTAGCACATAGTGGGAAAAAAGCCGTAAAGGCTTGTTTGATCTCCTTTTTACAGTTTTATCAAATGAAATATAAACTAGAGTTCCACGATCTCATACCTTCGCCAAATGATGTTAGCCTTTATAAATAAGAAATATACTAATCACCCTGATTATGCAGATAGGATCCTCGATTGCATGAATTATATCAGTCTGTTGATCATATTCTACACCAAAAGACAGTCTTATCTTAACAAAGAATGCCATTATAGCATTTCCTCATAAATTATGCAAATGTGGTCCTTATTTGAATAAGTTATGTTTAATTATGTTCACCTTCACTTAACTTTCAAACATCCCAAGTATGAAATTTCAGGCAGTTACCACTATGCAATTATAACATTTTCTCATTAATTATGCAAATTAAGTCTTCATTTGCATAATCGATATTTGCCTGTGTTTTTCTCGTTCTTAATAACATATGTTACAAGCTTGAACTTCCTATCATGGTATGCAGCTGATTTATAGAATTTCCTCATTAATTATGCAAATTACATCAATATTTGCATAATTGTAATATCATTATGTCAAGCATCACTCAAGCTACCTACATACCAAAAATCACGATGATCCATCAATCGGTTCTTGAGTTATCCTCTTTTAAACATTTGTCCTTTAAACCCCCCTGCAGTTCTAGAGCAAGCAACTAGGGGGCTCAAACTCATGTCACTTCATCCCCAGCACAAGAGCTACCTGCCATCCAAATTTCGTCACCCTAGCATGTCTGGATCATGAGATATCAAAACCGGAAGTTCAGCTGCAGTACCATGACAAGCCGCCAGGGGGCCCAAAATCTAATCATTTTGAGGTCTCATCAAGACCTACCCACCTACCAAATATCAAGATAATCCATCTAAGCTTTCTCGAGTTATGCTGTTGACAGACAGACAGACAGACACACACACACACACACATACACGAACGCCTCTGAAAACATAACCTTCTTGGCGAAGGTAATAACAATAAAGAAGAAATGGAAAGGCAATAAACAAATACAATGAAAAAAAATGAATCAATTAAACAAAATAATCAAGTAATGAAACAATACGGTGAACCAACAAGACTCGGTACCAGTACTTACATTTGAACGTACTGAAGGATAGATATATTGATATTGCAATTGTGAGAAGGCACGGGGATGACTATAGAGGCTCCTGCAGTCAGTGTCCAACTTTAAATAGACAGCCAAAGTTCTTCGGGGTGAAATTGAAATTCCGTCCATCCGTCAGGTGTTCCAGCCGGAAGTACCGGACTCTTCCTTTAAGACCACTTTCCATTAACGTCTGCAGCGGATTTACGGGTTTCAGGGGAGCGTCTCAAAGACATCCAATGCAGCTTTTAAGGCTCTCTAAACCCGATTTTCCAAATTCAATATTGTAGTCATTTATCTACATACTGAGTTGAAACCACACTATCCCAATGTATGTTGACCCTCATGGAGCACAAATACCCAAAATTCTGAAAATGGTTATTGGAAGGGCCCTGGGCTGATTTTTAGGGTACCACCCATAAAATGAAGGACTCATCTTGGGGCTTGTTTCTCTAGTTTTGAATACCCAAAGTATGAAATACTGATTGAAATGTGCTAATGTGAAGCAGTATGTGTCAATATCATAAAGATTGCCTTATGCAGAATATGTCCAGTTTTGCTGCTCTGAAATCGCATTGGATGCCTTTAACGTCTGCACCAGATTTACGAGTTTCACGGGAACGTCTCAAAGATTAAGGTTCATGGAAGAACAGTATAACCAAAATGGAATGAAAGTTTCTTGCAAATGCTTGCCCGAGGGTTAATTGCAGGTACAAACAACTTGTATGAAAAAAAATACAATGGTATGAGAGACTTCGTCTAACATATATTACATTTTACAACATAGGTGGTACTAATTTTGTTGGGTTTGATTTCTTCTTTTGATGCAGTGGAAGACGAATTTACCCACTTCGTCTATAATATGTGGATTCTTTGATTTTGAGACGGGAGAATTATGGTCACAGACAAGGCAGGATCATAAAGTAGTTCGATGAAGGAGCGAGTGTAATACTGATTCACTTGAGCAGCGGAGGAACACGGGCTGCTACGTCCCTTCCCGTTCTTTAGGGATGTAAGACGGCAAAACTACTTCCCTCATAGCTAAGACTTAAGCTGGGGAAGAATGTATAAGTTCGTTCTCGGGGATATCCAGGGTATTTTATGGATCCCATTAAAATACATTTGGCGTCGGTCTGTTGCGAGAGCGACTCGGGAGGGCCAAAGGCCTTCAGCGGTAAGCTTACGAATATGCCACACGTCGACCCTTGACGTCCGAAGATGATACTTAACTTGATCCAAGGGCAGCCACCATGAGAATTCTACTTCAGGAGGCGCCGCGGCATCCTTAATAGGGCGGCGAGGGAACCGTTATCACTCACTCTGCTTTCGAGGGCTCTGTTTGTACAACACTACGGCCACACATTTGTCATGTACTCTCAACATATGAAACCAAAACCTTGAGATCACCAAGAATCGTCTGGATGACGCTGTGCGCAGTAGATGGTTTAGTGTCCAGATAGATCTAGAACTTGGGAGTGGTTTGCATCAAACGGACCTTTATGTGGATCACGATAGAGCACACTTTAACGGAAGTTTTTTGTGTGCTTATCTTATTACCTGAATGTCTAACCTTCGCCGACCTATTGCAACGGGTTTGCGTCTTTGCTACTTTATGGGGCTTTGGGAGACCTTGAGCGAGACCCTACCTGAATGAAGCCTGTTATCTGTAGTATTATAGGCACGACAGTTTCACCAATCCTTTGGTCGCCTGCTCACTGGATAACTCTGGGCCAGTATGTGCTATCGGTCTGGCATCCAGGCTAATCCTTTGGCCATGTGAAGTACTACAAAGGGAGAAATTAACGCCGTTGAACATGTTATCTGACGCAGGCCCGCAGCTGTAAAACGCGCGGTCGTCTTGACGTGCAATTACCGCCCATCACCGGCGGATCGTTAGGCATAGGGAAAAATGTTGTGTTTCCTGTTTCCATCCTGAAAACATTAGGGTCGGTAGGTAGGGATTATCTTTTTTATTGGAATTTGGTGATCTCTAGTGATCCAAATGATGTAATACAGTTTAACAAAGTAAAACCTGCATGAGGACATTTTCAGGGTACCACCGATAGAATAAAGGACTCATCTTGGGGCTTGTTTCTCCAGTTTTGAATACCCAAAGTATGAAACACTCATTGAAATGTGCTAATGTGAAGCAGTATGTGTCAATATCAATAAAGATTGCCTTATGCAGAATATGTCCAGTTTTGCTGCTCTGAAATCGCATTGGATGCCTTAAAACGTCGCAGCAGATTTACGAGTTTCACGGGAACGTCTCAAAGATTAAGGGGGTTCATGGAAGAACAGTATAACCGAAATGGAATGAAAGCTTATTGCAAATGCTTGCCCGAAAATTAGGGTTGGTAGGTAGGGATCATCTTTTTTTATTGGACTTTGGTGATCTCTAGTGATCCAAATGATGTAATACAGTTTAACAAAGTAAAACCTGCATGAGGACACTTACATTTTCAAAGTCAATTTTGGAAAACTGATTATACAATGTTTTATCACTGAGGTGTCAGATCATGGAGCAAGGAATGGTCAATCAGCTCGGCAAATTCATGTCCCTTACAGGGGTCCACAAATTAAAGGCTAGGTTCGGCATTTTTTCTAGAGTCGGTCGGGAAACAGGAAACACAATTTTTGTTCTTAGGCCTTATTTTAGGCCCCGTGGCTTATCTGCCGGCCCCAGAAGGGGGCAGCGCCCAGGCCGGCAGCCCGCCTGCCGAACCCACGGACACGGAAAATAGCTTCCCGCTGAAGACATCATAACCGCTTCCGAGTTAATGGGATGTTATAAAACAAACCCGGGAACGGTGAAACTGTTGGTGCTGGGGTGACGTCAGGACCTCATTCCGTGTGGTTGACGGTCGGTTTTACACATTATACAACCTGAACTCTGCCGATCTAATTTCATGGGTTAGTTTTCTGCACACTACTCTCATTTTTTTGCACTCGGGCGTGTCATATGGTACACAAAATACCTCCAGTTAAATCTCTGAATGTGAATCTGAATATATATGGTCGCGCGGAGGGTTTCTGACTTTCAATACAACGGATAAGACTGATCTCCACAAACGATATCCTTAAGAAGTAACGATTCACTGAGGAATTAAGGTGATGTAATGCTGAGGTAATGGGGGCCCGACTGGGCTGTTTGTATGAACGAAAAATTAACTTTAAAAATTCTTATCAGGAATATACACAACTAGTACTAATGATTATCTTCAAAAGTTTTTTGTGTGTTTTTGTAGTCTTTTATATGGAACTTCTCGTTCCCGAAAGTTGCCCGGCCGGGCCCCGGTTCGGAAATATGACCTCAGCATAAGCGGTATAGTTCTTGTAAGGTCTCTTTATGACAGGCGCTTGTAGTTGACCTGAGTAGTTCCCGCAGTATCCATCTTCCCTCCTGACCTTTACACAACATCACAGTCCATTTCGCCTGAGGTTATCTGCCGGAGACAATCTACCGCTGATGCTCCCGGTTAGGCCATGTTGATTTGATTATATGGATGACATCCGCCCGCGCATGAATTTTCGGCCGTTTCAAAAAAAAAGTTTTACAACCATACTGTAAATCGTACACAACAATTGCAAAATGAGCAAAAATATACTGTAAGTTACAAAAAAAACATACCAATGTCGTAGAATGCCAAAATCAAACGAAAAAAGACGAAATTGTAAAGAAATGAACTTGAAGACTAGATTATTCGCCAAACCATATTCTGTCCCATTTGTTCAACCCTCATGACCACATAGATTTCATAATGAAAACAACTTTTTTTTTTGCAAAACTTTTTTTTATTCGCACGCGCGCATCAATTTTGGGGTTCCCGGAGGATGTCATCCATATAATCAAATCAACATGGCCTTATTGATGAGAGTTGAAAACGGGTCTAGGAAAGTACTCTTTATGATAATCAGGCGAAATCAATCATTTTGCATCACAAAACGAGCAAAGGCTAGGCTAGCTGTTTCCTCATGTCAACCCTGCAGAGATGACACAAGGACAGAATCTCCAAGCAGATCCTAGGGTGGCAAAAGACAGTATGAAATTGGCCTGGCAGTATCCATTGGCCAGAGAGGGTCCAACTTTGGTAGGCGTGTTGGACCCTCTCTGGCCAATGGATACTGCCTGGCCAATTTCATACTGCCTTTTGCCACCATAGGATCTGCTTGGAGATTAACAAGGAGACAGATATTCTCTAAAGTCTGCAGCAAGTTAAACAATGATCGATTGATGATCCTTAAGTGACGGAAATCGTTTCGTTTGGAGTGGAATCGATGTGCTCTGCAAAGAGAGGGATGAATGTATAGACTGAGGGTTTGTTAGATACCGCTACTGACGTGCGCATTTCAGCCGGTCTTCCAGCTGTAGTACTTATCATGGAATTTTCATCTGTGTTGGGAGTAATCATAATAAAAAGTTTAACTTTATTCCAACACAAAGATTACACAGAGATTAAATTTTCAACGACCACTGTCGCCTTCATCAGGATAATGAAAAAGTAGTAATGTTTTCCTTGGAGAAAAGCAGTTCAAATAAACGTGATACAACCTTTTCTTCTAGTTTCACCCAGCCTCAGTAGTTACTGCAGATTCAGTTGCTGCAGATTCAGTTGCTGCAGATTTAGTTGCTGCAGATTTAGTTGCTGCAGATTTAGTTGCTGCAGATTTAGCTTTGAGGTTTTGAATCTGATGATCAGCGATGTGGTTCAGTCTTCGGTCAAGAACAGTATTATTAACACATCCTCCTGCCGACCGCAAGAGATGGTAATCGCCCGCCAGATGATTAAATGTAGCAAGACCGCAAGGACAACCACGTCCTAGGAAAGCACGTGAAGGACAAAATGTTGCATCTTGGGACTGATTTAAAGGTCCTTTTTATTCCCTATAGAGCTCTGCACCGCAGGCCACGAAGACTTGGTAAAGACGTACGTGGTGAATTCGAAGCAGATTTAGTTCCTAAAATCATTGTAGGAGAGAACCGAAGGTGAAGAGACCGACACGCAGCGGATGTTTACCACCAAAATCGATGCTAATGCAAAATTTACCTCGGAGCAAACATGGTCCTTATCTGAGCCTACAAAGATATTGGATTTCCTTGTCATTTACAGTTGTTCAACTGTAGCCGTATGGCGTTGAAAGAGAAGGCTCTGAATGACCTTTCTTATCGCAGAGTCAAGTGGCCTGACACGCACCAGAGTGGGCGACTGCTGCTCGCAAACTCTAGGCCGCTCCTCTGACGTCATAGGAAGAGCGGGACAAGAGGCGATGTGACAGGAAATGACGCAATTGTGACTAAATTGTGCCAAGGAGGTTAAACCTCATTGATTGAACAAAGTGAGACATGTCGATAAAGACTTTCAGTCACAAGGTTATCTGGTAAGTGGCTGCCATCCTTGCAGGTCAAAATGGCGATCGTTAATTCTACATACAGCACTCTAAAGCATAGGCACTTAATGCAGGATGGTTTAAGAAAGTAAAAACTAAATCAAATGGTATTGTGTAGGGCAGTTATTATGGGGCAGCCTAACGAGCCATTATAGAAAACGCGTTATACGTAGTGTAGTAGATGTAATGTAAGAGATATCGATCAATGCAAATGCAATCTAAGGCTTGTAGCAGTCGCTGTTGGGGTGTAAACAGTAAACTGTTGGAATCTCCTGTCGCTGCGACAGATGAGTAGGCGAACAGGTCTTCATTTGCCGGTGTGGGTCCTCATATGGGAATAAAGACCAATTTTTGACGCACACGAGCGGCCACAGATGCTGCAAGGGAAGGACTGGACAGGGATGGAGCATTGCTTCCTCCTCTCTTTCTTCTCCTTTATGGCAGCTGCTCTATTGGCCTCGAAAGTCCTAGTGCCCAGTGTACACTGGCTTCTCCACGCCAGTAAACTACTCTGCTGCTTTATGTATGACCATACACTAGAAAAACTATGTGAATTCATCTCCAGTTGCTTTGAAAAGAGAGAAGAAATCTTCAAGACCGAGATTAGTTAGAATGTATTCTCTAGTAATTCTTAAGACTTTTACGTTATTCTTTTATCCTGTTCTCCTATGTATTATGTTACTCAGTATGATATACATGTACTCCGATGTATGCATTTAGCCCCATGGGCATGAACATGCAAATAAAGATTCAACATGTATATGGTCGGGAAATAGGAAAGCCCAGAATGCTGAAGCAGAGATCAGGTACAAAATACACCCTCATGGCTCATCATACACCTCTGATCTCCACGATGCTGCCTGAATGATCTTGTGACTTTCTTTACGCACACGAAGGAATATCAATATTTTCTTGGGTTTTAGCCCCATCTTGGAGAGGGAATATGGCAATAGAGGAGCCATACACAAGGCGCTTAAGGGATCAAAGTACGGTGCACTACAGATGGCGGCCGCCTTTCAACTTATAAGTACGTGATTCCCCGAAAAGACGGTTCACGTTGACGGTATGGTTAGCGCCCGCTGAACAATATCACACCGTATTGAGTTTACACCATGTACACAACAGGGTGGGAACCAGCTAACACACGGCTGCAGGGGTCAGCAGGCGGAGTGAGCTCGGGAGGCTCGCTAATTACCTCCATGAAAAATGGAGGTATTGTTTTTGACGGCGTCTGTCTGTGTGTCTGTGTGTGTGTGTGTGTGTCTGTGTGTGTGTGTGTCTGTGTGTGTTTCCGCAACTTTGTAGTCAGCATAACTTCATAACACCTTTATGGATTGCCATGATATTTGGTATGCTGATAAGTCTTAGAAAGACAAAGGTCAAGGTCAAATATGGGTCTCCTGGTGGATGACCTTGGTACTGCAGCAGAACTTCCGGTTTTTGTATCTTTGGTCCTGAACATGCTATGGTCTTGAATTTTTGGTGACAGATAGCTTTTCCTGTCAGGAATAAGTGGTGTGGGTTTGGTCCCCCTAGCAGCTTGTTCAGGAACTGCAGGGGACTTTCGGGCGAAATCTTTGAAAGCCAATAAGTCCAGATAGGAACAGCGTATTTTCATCATTTTTGGTGTGTAGGTATCTGACAGAGAGATGTACATAATTAACTGCAAATTATGCAAATAAGGACTTTATTTGCATAATTAATGAGGAAATTCTATAATTACAGTGTTTTACATTATAGAACTTTCATACATGTAATGTATGTAACCTATGGCAGATGGAACATCAACAGATACTAATTATGCAAATGATGACCTAATTTGCATAATTAATGCAAAAATCTATGATTTCTCAATGGTGAATGATGGGAATGTCATACTTGGGACATCTTTAAGTTAATCAAAAGTTAACATCACGATGCATACATTATGTTAATGCAGAGGTCATTTGCGTAATTAAAGAAGAAATTTACATTTACATATCAAGCCCATATTTCATGGAGGTATGAGATCTCGGAACTCTTGTTTACATTGAGGTTGAGATTAGTCAGGGAAAGAGGGAAACTCTAGGATCCAACATTGCCCATACCAATGAGGAATGATGCTATTTATTTTGAGTGAAGTAAGTCGCGATCACGAGCCTTGTAGTACGTCAACGAGAAAAATGGCGAGATACAGTATTACGTGTAAGACAGGTTAGTAGTGCCTGGCAGCTGACGCCGATCGTGAATTCCCACTAACACGCACGCAACGTCAGCGACGCTGTAGGTTAAACAAAAGGGGTTTTGCCAAAAAACAGTTACTCAAGCAACTGGATATGATTTTGGAAAAGCTCAGACGTTTCAAATATCATCCACTACCTTTCGTCAGTGATACTAGAGAACGGTCAGACGTTTCAGGTAGCATCCACACTAACTTTCGTCAGTGCAGAAAGGCAGGTTTATAAGCAAGAACTATTGATTGACTTCCTATTGGACTTCCAAAAAATACGTCTTCACTTACTTGCATATCAATCAATAGTTCTTGCTTATAAACCTACCTTTCTGCACCGACAAAAGGTAGTGGATGCTATCTGAAACGTCTCCCGTTTCCAAAATCATATCCAGTTACTTGAGTAACTGTTTTTTGACGTATTTTATTACCTGGATGTCTAACCTTCACCTACGTAAAAAGGGTTTTTTCACTCACGGCCTAGTAACGTTATATGTACTGTGATAATCTTAAATTCATTTCCAGCGGGCTCGCGGTTCTCAGGTGTGCGGTATAGCGATGACTTTAAATTGAGTTGCTATCAAGTGAAGGACTGGCCTGGTGCGCCCGAAGGCAAAATTGATTCGTTCAGCCGGCGATTGTACAGTAGGTCCCCTGGGCTCGGTCGGCGGGCTAGCGGCTAGAAAGTCTTGGATCTCCCTCTTCAGAGCTCGGCCTTTGTTGGAGCGCGTAAAAAGCCTTTGCGACGCTACAGCTCCTCAAAATCCACGTCTTTAGATGCACTAACTTTTATGCAAGGTTTTAAGGCTTGCCCTCGGCTTTCCGGGTGAAGGTACATTTGCATCTGGCTGGCCCCAGAGATGCCCTGGCATTACAGCGGGCACTAGACATCTTACGACCAATTCTAAATTATAACTCAGGTTACTTTAAACATCTCTATGTTCACATAAAACATGTCACAAAGGCCCATGTTTACCTTTGAGATTGATCACCCTCAGGCAAGGTACAACTAAAACTTAAAACTGCAACATAAAATTCTCAGGTTTATGGGGTTTATCCTATTATTCAATGTTGATGTTTTTTTTTAATTGTCCTTATTTTTCCGACCTGTGTAGATTCAAACTCCGCTCGTTAATAACTATGGAAACTGACAACGAGATTACGTATGAAGAGGTATTTTTGCCGGTGTTAAAATTGTTTTATTTTTGCCGATTTTCGTCGCCGTTATTCTGTGTACATTGTATATTACTTACTTAGACTTAGTTCCTTAGCAAGTCTTCTCCACTCTGCTCTGTCTTTGGCGAGAGACTCGGCATCCTTCAGTGATACCCCCCTGCTTTCCAGATCTTTTTGGAGGGTACGTCGCCATGTTAGTTTGGGTCTCCCTCTTTTCCGCTTGCCCTCTGGTTTCCAGAACATAGATGTCTTGGCATGGCGGTCTGAGGTCATCCTGAGGACATGTCCAGCATACCTCATCCTCCTCTCGGTGATGGTGATGCTGAGTGGTTTTGTATCAGTTCTGTGGTATACCTCCTTGTTGGTAATCCTGTCTCTCTGTATGTTATGTGTAGAATTTTACGGAGGCATCGTTGTTGGAGGGCATCCAGCTTGTTTCGCATTTTTGTTGTTATCTTCCATGTTTCACATGCATAGAGTGCAGTTGGTATTACTGCTGACTGTAGCAGCTTGGTTTTCAGCACTCTGGATATGCTTGTGTATATTTCTCGTAGGACGTATTAAAGTTTTGTGGTGCTAAACTTACTGTTTCTATGCATGAAAAGTTATGCACGCTCACCGTTTCTTTTGTCCATCTGGTGCCAAAAGAGTGCCCCGTGCCATTAACCCCAGAGGACATGCTTGAGGAAGTCTGACGAAGCAATTTCATGTTAAAGACAGGTCGTTCGAACCTCCCTCATCAAGCCCACCATATGCTCGGAACCGGATGACCATTAGGTGTAGTCATTTCCACGTCGTGCATCTTGATGTAACAAAATGGAAAGGCAGCTGCACAAATTCACCCAGCGTTTTCTAAGCATTCACGACTGCAAGGATCTAGAAAGACAACTCACTGCTTTTTCTGAGAAAGATTTTGAGTCTTGACAAACTTTGATTACTCAGAACTCAGTACGTACCATGGGACTGACTCACGATTAGGCCAATTGGATAATCTATTTGCAGGTCGGAAGGTAGATCGTCTCAGAAACACAGCATGGCCATTCAAAGGTCATTGACAAATCAAATTTCAGTACAGTAAAGCAATACTCTTATATGAAAATAGTTACTGTATAGATAGACGATAACTGCCACTCAGTTGGCGTGGGCTTGTTCTAAATTTGCATTTATACCGTTATGCCAACCTACCGAAACAAATGATGGTGCCCTCGCGTACTCGGTGAAAGGTAAATTTACATTTCAGATTTGGACGAAGTGTAATGACGCTTTTAGATGGCGACGTTGACGTGAGAACCACTTTTGAAGCGTGTACGCGCCGGTGCTAACAAGTTTGCGCCTTCGTGCATGCACTGAATTTTTATACATGCGCTTGCCGTGAAAGAAAGGCAAATATGGTCGGCGAAGACTACCAGGTCTCTATGCTCACATATAATATTCCAGGTCTGCTGTTCCAGGTCTGCTGTGTTAAGCTGCAGAGATGGGCCCACCTGTACAGATTCAGACCTAAGAGAGGCCAGCAAAACGTCACGGGACTGTCTAGAGAGTTACAACGATAAGCTATGATGATGATGAACTTTACAAGACAATGATTCGAAGGGAAGGTTATTTTAGTAGATCCCATTCGTGAGTCATCAACTTCGAATAACAACTTTCCGGTATCAATTCAGTAGAATTCCAACATTTCGGGTAGCAGACCGCAAAGGACTGTAGCTTGGTAGAATTGTTCGCTGGGGAGTACCCTGCCTAACTAAAAACTACTTGAATGTATCCATCAGTTTTAAATTGGTGCGTGTGGTGCTTTCACATCAGAAACGCGAGGTGGCTACAATTCTGCCTGCCGCCATTCTATTTAAGCACTTATTCAAGACCCGGCATTCTAACTACACTGTAAACACCACTTACGACGGTGAAATTCCACCCCGAAATGGCCAAGTGATTTGATGGGAGATATTGGCGCTGCATCTCAATGGACAAAACGCTCTGAAAATTATGGCTCCCTCTGAAATTGCCACTATAAGGATCCGCAGTTCAGCTTACTTTCTAACCCATTCAGGACAACGCCTGTATAACCGGCATCAACTAGCAACACGTTTATCGTCAGCACAATCACACACTCACGCTCTCTGTAATGTCCGCAATGGGACAGTATTTGTCTGCTGTTATATACAATGATGTTCCCGGCCATTTTCTGTACTATAAATGAAGGCTTACAGAATTTTGTCACTACAGCGTTTGCTATTACATGTACTTTACATCAATCCATAGATGCCTGCGTATCGCGTTATGTACAGGCCCGCCGCGTACTTTGATGGCTGTTATATGGTGTACGTTTCGATGTGTGGGGCTTGGTTCCAAAGGCCAATAGCCTTGCTATTGGCAAATATGCGTTCGTTTGATATAACGGCCTCCTCGGTACATCTTTTATGGGAGGGGAGAAGCTGAAGGCGATTACAGACTGGCAAGCCTCGACCATTCGCCGTGATTTAGCATCGGTAAACTTGGGCGCAGCGATACAAAGCGTTCTTACGTTAAGCTGGCGTTCGGAACAACGGTGGATTTCTTTTCATTTTCATCTTTATTCTCAAAGCATTAAAGTATTATAGTGTCGCTAAATCCACCGTTTTGACGGTTTCCATGCAGCGTTTCCCTGTCCTTGGTGCTGAAAGACGGCTACTGTGTTTCAAGTCGTTGCGAACATTCAAGCGAACATGTAACATTCAACACACGACGTCAATCAACTATGCACATTGTCATCCCGCATTCTATGAGCCCTTTCATAGCGGATTTACATGTAACTCCACCGTACGTCACATTTCTCTGGTGTCGAGAATAAAAGGCACCAGTACATGCACACGTCCTTACCAGATTCGTCCTGAGGCAAGCTTAGGGCGAAATGATAACTTGTAACAATATGGAACGATGATCTTAAAACTCGTTGAGCGAAAATTTGTTGATACATGCACTGTTCAAAGTCACGGTAAGATTTTGTAGTAGTTTTAATTAAAATGAAAGTTGAATATTTCGGAGGATTCCATGAAGATACATGTTCAAAATGTATCTCTTGAAGTACAAAAATAACCAGCATTTCCTGGGCGAAATACAGATACTTTTATATAAATGTAAATAACGTGTGGCACATGATTTCACTGCTGGGGGCGCAGTGCTCTCTCTATCTCTAATGCAACAGTGTTGTATCTATGTAGACTCGAACATATTATTGATGTTTTCTTTTGATCTGATGCTAGCTTTCCAAATGCTTACATAAAAACGGGTGCTGCTTATCATTGCACTCTCTTGTGCAGATATACGGTGACCAGAATAAATAGCCTGCTGTAGTGCCTTGGTCACCTTGCAGCCGGGACTGCCTTTCTTAACTTTCCGGTCGAAAGCCCAGCTCGGGTGAGACTCCCCGTCTCCTTCACATCTCTCTAAATGCACTTAGCGGAGATCCTGGATCAAAGATTCTGCTGACTTTCTGACATTCCTGGTCAAAAGGTTAACCTGACTTCGTGACAAAAGCAAGCTAGGATAAAGGTATAGAAGCAAGGGGCGGTGTAAGAGGTTTGGTAGCGTTACCTTGTGTAAAGGTTTGTGTTTTTTCCAACGTCTGGTTTTGCGGGTCGATACCGTTTCCTCTAGGGTGTTACTGTCAGCTTGTACATTGTCACTCCATTGATCCTCCACAGACCGAACGGCTACAGCTGTTATTGACTGATAACTGGTGACATGCTAAAAGAGTGTAGCAAATCCTATGGAAATGTAGGACCAATCGTTTGGCACACAACTATCAAATGATCCTCACTCAAGAAATAATGTCTATCAAAGTTGTAAGTTGTACAATCTTAGAAATCGAACACAACTTGTGTATGCAAACCATTAATTTCATCCAAAGTGTGCTGGAAAAGTCGCCATTTATACTTCGCTGTCTGACTTAAGATGTTGAATACGTTTAGAACATAGCGTCGTGTTCCATACACTATATATGCAACATGTTGCTACGGAAAACGTTTATTCTGGTTTAATTTCCGATTAATCAGAGCATCATTCGCCCTGCTGTAGCTTACTGCGTCATTGCACATCTGTACTCATGGCTGATAGCATCAGTGACAGTGCCAGGCGCACTCTGTCATAATCATGGCTTCGCTCACATTTTTCCTTAATACTTTATCCTTATAACGCCAGGGTAAAATAGTGTTAGCTACGGAACACATACCTCAGAGCATCTACCACGAGATCATACAAAAGATACAACAAAGAAACTTAAGTGAGAAGGTTCCATCAAGCGTGAGACAAAGACCAAAGGGACTATCCCCACACTATAGGTGTATTGAACAGACAGAGTGCGGATTTACCGTGTTGAGTTAGAATTCAGACTTCATACAGACGCCGCAGATATTGCTAAGCAGGCGACTGTCTTGGAATCAGGGTAAGGAACCGTAAATGAAGAAATCATCACCACAGACATTAGCATAAATTAAAAATCTGTGTTGGCGATTTGAAGCCATTCATACCATACATGATGTTAGTCATGTATACAGGTTTTAATCATAAAGCCGTGCCCGAACCGAAAATAGTCGCGTTTGTAAGTCACTAGAAACAACGTTACTAAGTAATTGCTGTTTCCTTGTTATGTTCACCACGGGGATATGGTAAATATGAGGTTTTCTACTTGGGCGTAATGGAATACAGGTCAGAAAGGTAGGCCTCACGCTATCTATCATACCACTCTGTCGAGAAAACACTTAAAGGCTCTTTCCACCTTGCCAAGAACTGAATTTCATTACATAGAAGGACGCGAACGCAAGGATAGGTCCATGTTGCTCATGAAATGGTTTAAGAGAACGTCAGAGACAGTTCGGCAACAGTACGTACCGGGATATTCAAAAGAAAAAGATAAAACTAGTGAATCATACGTGCAGAAGGTACATGTGTCTCACTGACAGACCGTGCTTGTCAGAACCGCCATACTTCAGTGTAGCTTCAGACGACATAACATCTAGACCGTTAACAAGTGCTGCATGAAAGAAGAAGATGGATTTGTCCCTGAATGTAACACTTGTACCAAATGTAAACGGCTTAGGAGCTTTAGAGCAGATCCAGCAGATGTAATTATAATGATGGTCGACCATAACCAATGTTGTCAGCCAGAGCACTCTACCTAGAACCCGAATGCCCGGAGAACCTTTTGCCCTAACTCTCACTAGACGCGTAACTTCTTTCTGAATCTAGAAAGAACACCTCTTATATACACGTTCATAGTGGAAAGCAACCTATAAGGGGTGGAGAAGGAATTCGGAGCCGCTGCCCCTGCCATGGGAGGATGACAAATTCTTACGTACGTTTTCATGACAATTATGCTGCCTCATCATCTAATATGAAACAGTTCATTAAGGATAAACTTTAAGAGATTCAAGGGAGGACAGAGCCCATGTCATTACATTCTATGTACCCTTCCTTTCTTTTGATAACTGCCTACACATACACTGTGCAGTCCGTTTCTCTATGTATGGGAAACCCTGTGACCCTGGTCATAGGAAGGGGTCATGGCCCTCGGGTGACCCTCTGTTTTCATCGTACTATATTCTCCGCTGGAAGATCGCAATTTTTGCATTTACGTAACTTACTGTTGATCGGTGCCAATCAGACACACATTCCCGTAGATATATTTTGTGCCCTTCTGCTCCATTTGTAATTGGCGTTATCCTCTGATGCGGCGCAGAGTGTTCTGTCATAGCGGCAAATTCTATAATGGTGCTTTCAGAGTACAGGCGGTGTTCCTCGGGTCACACGCAGGTCGGCACCTCTGACATGTCGGCTCAGAATTAGGGGAACTGAAACGTTTTGATAACGGCGTATGATGTCGCCTTCATCCGTCCGTTTCATCTATACTGCAGGCTGGGTTAAATTGGACTTTCTCCCGGCCCTGGAATTCCGGTTAACCAAGTCGGTACGCAGACAAAACTTTCAGCAGAAACTTATACGTGATGTTTAAAGTTAAAACTTTTGGTCCAACACAAAAATTCTCTCACCTAGAGCTTTTGACTCTGGTCTTCCTCAGTAGACTGACCCAGTGAAACTTGTCACGTGGCTTCTTTGAAGTGTGACGTCAACACTGGGTCAAAGGTATATACGTGATGGATGTTGCACGAAACAGCACATTTGGAGTGATGTGTTTAATAGATATGCATTGCATAACGCTCAGGGACGAAATGTGTGTTATATTGCTAACCTTACTGTGACAAAGTGGAGATAGATGAAACTGTGCGATATTTCATATTGGTTTTATCATGTGATGAGCGCTTCGGATGCTTTTATGCAACATTCAGTGATGATAAAACGTCGGTGCCAATATTGTGACACGTTCTGGGGAAAACCACGAACACTTCCAAGAAACCAGCCTGGATCCACTTTGAACTTTCCATCAGCCCACGTCAATCTGACATTAAACGATTTCACGTATGTTGTATTCAATCAAGCATAATTTTGCCTGGATGTCACTCTAGATGATGATGATTCACGCAACTGTCATTCAGGCTTTGCCTCAGAAAGTGGAAAGTGTCATGAGTATAAATATGTACTTACAAGTCTTTAGGGGAACTATAACAAAAATGGTGATGAATATTTTGTATAGTCTGTGTGGTTGTTAGTGTTAACAGTCCAGTACTGAAGTGGGTGAGTCCCGCCAGCTAACATTTTGCCGTGGACTTGTGCTCATCAGTTGGTGACGACATTCCGCTATGCGTGGGGACGTCTCAAAAAGACGTCACTATGACGTCAGTCGTCGCCATCAGAGCCTGAGCTAACTACTTTATCTACCTCGCCAGGATTATACTAATCGGCTGTGAGAGGGTGGACACAGCAATGGTCAGTATTAGCGATAATTGTGCAGTCATAGGAGGGCGGCTAAATAGTCATGACTGGATTTCTTAATGTCCATCAGGGCGTAAAGAAATTATTCTGTATCCCTATATATCACAGAGATAAGATCACAGAAAGTCGCTTAAGGTAGTCTACACCTTGATACAATGTTACAGTCTGAAGTTCTCGTCATGGGTTCCTTACTATCTTTACCCTCGCAGAAGGAAAACATATTGTTTTTGCTCTGTTTCTTATTATTACTTTTCTTCTTCTCCAAACAAATAAGATCAATGACCTGAACCAGAAGTCTGTCACCATGGTAATTAGTGTTGGGTTACATCATGTTGCAATTTTAAGGCAGGAGGGATTTAGACTCCTGTCACCATATATATGAATGTGTTTGAGTAAGAATTAACAGATCAGACCACAAGCGAAGGTAAACATTATACATTTGCGTATGAGAACCTCTTATCTCCTCCTCCCATTTTCAGAACGATCCCCCATCAAATCAGCACGGGAACTTTAAAGATGATATGGTTGATATAAACAGCCGTGAAACCAAAATCACTAAGCTGCAAGCCTGATGATTATGGAACACACGAGTCCCAATTCACCACAGTACTCAGACAACTCCTCAAGTGATCTTTAGAACCGCCACAGCAGAAAATGTGTGAGCAGATAGCGAAAACGATGGGCCCGTTTTGCTTATATATTAGCCATTATAGAGTACACACGATTAAGAAGAAGCAATTCACATAAAATCTACATTAATCTAAAAACTTGTGACATACTATCAAAGGTACAATCACTATAGGGTAATTTCGTCAGATCTCAAAGCCATTTAGATAGCAGTAACGCAACAGTAAACAACATACATGTACATGATAATCATTCTACCACTCAACTGTGTTTGTGCCTTATCTGGCGGCGACATTAATTCAGGAAATTGATATCTCACCATAATCTGAACCCTCAAGGAGTCGTGTGATTAGCAGAAAAATTAGTTGTACACGAACGCCTGCCATTTCCACCTGACGCTAAGGAGGTCTCGGGTGGTTTGGTGATGTAGACTAATGAGATTTATTTGTGATTGAAAACAGTACTGATGTTTAGAATAAATGGTGATCTTAACTGCAAAATCAGCAACATTCTGAAGTACACACACACGGTGTCTTCATCTTGACAGTACGTTACCCAGACCGTATCTTCCCTGCGAGCCATGGAGATATCTGGTAAGTCAATAAAAGCATGGTGATGCCAGTCAGTCAGTCGCGCTCGTGAAAATAACATCTGCACCCCACAGTCTTCCGTCAGCATGACAGGATAGTGACATGTCATCACCGTGCGTGTATGTATGCCGGAGTAGTACGCAGGAGGCGGCAATGATGTACCCCCACGGGTGTCCAAAAGCTCGCACCGCGGAGAGCTCACCGCTTCGCGATGCCGTGTAATTAAGTTGAAGTAATGATGTACGTGGGGAGGTGGGCA
This sequence comes from Branchiostoma belcheri, assembly GCF_001625305.1. Lineage (NCBI taxonomy): Eukaryota > Metazoa > Chordata > Leptocardii > Amphioxiformes > Branchiostomatidae > Branchiostoma > Branchiostoma belcheri. The sequence goes on along the minus strand of NW_017804165.1, from coordinate 41,520 downwards.
TGTACCCTCCGTAGGACTCTTGGGAGATGGCAGACATCTACCTATGTAATGTTCAACGGATACAGCTACAGGCCATGGCATTTCCAACATCTAATCCAATTAAGTTTCAAAAGCTTAATTTATGAAATTCACATGGAAAGATGTGATTGTCTGCGGTATAATGCATACAGATGATGGTTCTCATACTTAACATGCTTGATGACACCACACACAGGTGTGTCGATCAAGGCAGTCGTTAGACATCCACGTAGAGCATACATAAAGCAACTTAAATCAAGTAACTGAATAAATTTTCTGCATATAAGAGCCAGTCGTTTCAGAGAGCATTCACTATCTTACATCAGTGATTGAGAATGGCATCCATTATCTCTCATCATCAGTGATTCTCAGTCACGTACGAAAGAGATACCGGGTGCTATCTTCTGAAACGTCTGACTCTTTAGAGAATTTTTCAAGTTGCCGTTGATGTATTTTGTATTATCGTGTATTTTATCAGGGGCACTATTAGTCACTGATATCCGTCTCACAGCCCAAAGTACGGGGCAATTATTGTGAAATCCGCTGTTGTCCCGCGTGATCGATTTGTGACTACGTACTGCTATAGCTGGTTGATTACCTGAAATTATAGAGTGCCGTGAAATATATGTTATATATCTGGATCTCTCTCGGTCCGGTATTGATGGTTGTATTTACGGAGCCCGCGGATGGACTTTGTCGGTGGGACCGTCCAATTACGGAGTCCCGGTGAAAGGGAAGAAAAGTGCCGACAACATGTGAAGCACGCCAGGATTACAGGTTCTATTTTGCTTGGTTGCGGGTGCACTATGGGGATGATTGCCGAGATACTTTTTTTTTCTCATAAATCGCGATGTCAGTACTATCGGTGTTGGTACAAGTCTTTCTGTCTCGCTTTTCAAAGACGCCCAATTAATTTGGCGCTTCAAAGGACTCAAATTACATCGGCGCGCAGCCCACAGAAAGGTCTTCATTGCTCGAGCATGACAATAAGCTCCTGGAGTCGTTACATGATGAGAGAATAAGTAAGGCATATCCACAGCTAGCTATGACGCCAACCAGCCGCTATACATCTAGACGGGTCAGGGGACATATTGCATACAGTAACTCGCTTAAAAAACATGATGATGATGATGATGATGAATGGTTTATTGACATACAAATCCATCGCAGCCCGCAGGCTGAATTGCGGATTCCGATTACAAATATTTTCAGAGTTCAATTCAAAATAAAACAATGGGTCAATTATCATATAAGTATAAAAGGAATAACTTTGATGAATAAAATTTAGCATTTATACAATAATACGATTATCAGACGGCATTAAAACAACACTAAAATCAACAATCACCCCGTTAATTCAGTTAAACGAGCTTTAATTAAAATTTGACCTCTGACCTGAATGAATGATGATTTAGATTTTGTTCAATGAATTGGTTTTGAAGATTCGGTTTTACTTTTTGTTAACTTATGATTTACCTTATCCTTGTTCATATACTAGTACTCTGTATAAAAGATTCGAGTGTACAATGAATATGTAAAATTGCATGTTATTTCACTTGTATCATTTATGACGTCCTACGTTTCCATCCTGTTTACCTGTAATGTACTCCCTCGGCAGTCAGCACCATTCGACTGAAGGGACCACCCATATGAACCCAAGATTGATTGATTAATAAATAAATACCCCAGTCAATAGCTATATAGTTTCCAACAACTAACGCTATCATAGAGGCCCAGTCAAAGGTCTCTTCTTTTTTTACGTCTCACCGTTCGTATTTTGTGTAGTCTGAAATGTGGATCAGTGAATGAAAGAATCTACTAGAATTCGCCAGAATATTTCCTGATCTGAAATACGGGATGACGTCTGAGAATCTTTCAGATTCCTTTCCGCACATTTCCTCGGGCTTAATTTAATAAACTCTTCATGCCTAGGTGTGCTGTTCCCATTTCGCCCTCAGCCTACAAATCAGCAGGGTTAAGTGATGGAGAACATATCAGACTGTGGAAGACGTTGAAATGATGTGTGTTGCGCTCGGGGCGGCAAGACTTGTCTGTTCCGCTTAAACACGGGGATGCGGGACCTTACCACCATCATGGCAGAGCACTGCCGTAGGCCTCAGGAGCGTAGGTCATGGGAAGTATAATCTATGGACATTGCAATCATGCTGTCTTTACAAACCAGTATAATCAAAATGGTAAGAAATAGGATATCTTCTGTGAGATCGCTTTTCTAATGGTCCATTAGTGATAGATGAGAAATGATGTCAAATTCTCTCAATGCATAATGCTGTATGGCCTTATTTTTTCTGTACACACACAAAGTAATTAATCAGGCAGGTGACATTGCTTTTGGATCAGGTCTATCGCAGTAAAGAAAGAACGACAAAGATGGGGATGAAAATTGGACCGATACCAAATCTGGATTAGGTACGCTTCAAAACCACTTATCCCTGACGTCCTTTGCGTTGAGAAACGGCCCTCATATGTCTATTATCGCGAAGACTTGCGCCAATGCCTGTGCTGTTGCCTAAGGCCATTGTTAACACAGGGAAATAGTATACAGTAATACACAATTGCGAAGTATATATATTTATATTTGGCTCCATGAAGCGTACCCGTAAAAAAACAGCGCACCTGTCAAGAACTTGACAAAGCACGATGAGAGGTATGCGGCATGGATACAAAATATTGTAAAAACAAACAACGCCATTCCGATCGAAATGTCACTGCTGTTCGCAACCTGAAGCTCGATTATTCCTGTGGCTTTAGGATATATCATATGGAGGCGTTAAGGGTAGCTCATCCTCATAAAGACCCCAAAAGGACAGCCACGTTCACTGGAAACAGTGCCACCAGCACAGGCGACGCAGACCGAAGCACATGCAGTAAAAGCACCTTGCAGTAAAAGGTTCGTAGGCGTTGATATGTAAGGTATAAAAAAGACAGTAATATATTTCTCACGTATCGCACAAATATCACGTTCATTTCACTGAAAATGGATATAGAAACTTATAGCAATCATTGTATTAATATTAAAAGTCCATTATCATGTTCGAATACACGTACCGGCGACTGTAGTATCAAGGACGATACCATGCCTCTCCATATTATCTCTGGTGTGATCGATGTTCAGAGAGTGGGGCTAAATGCACGGGCAACTCCCAAGGACGAGGTATTGGCTGTTTGGTCGAAGTTTGATCGGGCTTCTGCTATACTACAGTGGGTCTGACAAGAGGTCATTGACCCCTGCCCATTCCATCCTATCGAACGTAAATACAGCTGCGCGTCGGTCGTGTGACGTGTCACTGCGCGACAAAAGAAGGGTACAGGAACAGGTGCGGGGAAGATCTTCTACAGAAGAACACTTCGATAAACAGACAAGGACGATACGAGACTCCTTCAGTGAAGGTGTGGTGCTATGAAACAAGTTTCAGCCTGGATACTACTTTACCATATGGCGCGTAAATGCTGGGAAGAGTATGAGTGCGGCTGCTAAACTCACCTTCGGAGCTTCCCATCTTGGGAAAGCGGGACTCGTGCCGCTTCCCACCGGCCTGTCCTTCCCTCTCGCCCGGCCAGCCTTCCCGGCCGGGCTCCAGTCCGAAGTGGAAATCCACGCCTGTATCTTTCCTTCCGACGGAGCGAGACTTTTCGGTCGCCCAGCTCTTGTGTCGCACCGTGCAGTGCGGAAGAGCCGCCTTACACCCGCACGACCCAGCGGGGCATTGTCTCCCACCTTCCGTCTCAGAACCGGATCGGAGATCTTCCCGCCAGGAGCGACCCGTGGTAAGTGTGGCACAGACGCTACCATCTGCCACTGCGACGGGGGAGACCCTTCTCCCGCTCGAGTGAAGGGGAGAGATGGATCGACCATTATGTCTGCGCAGAGGGGGGAGCTGACGTGGAGACTTCGGCGGAAGATCCATGAGGAGGAATATACTACAGGACAAAAGGAAACAATGTATTTTGTTAAGAGTGAGACTATTGCATGTCGTCAGGAACGATATAGAAACTGTTTACCACAAAACGTTTTCTTCGCACATTTCATTTGTGTCGCAGATGATAGTTCCTGCCAGAGGATGCCAGTGCATTTTCACACACATGAAGTAGCATTTGAGACATTACCTGAGGAAAACTCGCACGGATAATTATGAATTGAACTGATATATTTTTATCTTAACTTATAGGATAGCGGACCAAGCGTTTGAGGAACAAAACTATGTGTTCATTTAACTCCAGAAATTGTTTTCGTAAGGTTTCCATTGGGAGCGCCAGTGTTTCACACCTGTTTTATTTGTATAGTGCATTGGAAAAATATTGATGGGTTAAGAGAACCAAGTGTAAGAGGCCGTTTAAGTATAAAAATATAAGGCGTGTAGTGGGAAAATCTTCAATCGAAAAAAGAAAAAGGAAGACGGCTGGGGAGGGAGACAGTGTGACGCCTCGATCAAGGTGCCGGGAAGATAAGACGAGGAGGCAGGAAAGCCCAGCCTTTCTTAGAACTTGTAAAACCAATCTCCAAAATATAGGAGTTCAGCTTATCACAGCGATAAGAAACGACGCGATGTACACGAAACGGCAGAAAACCTTGGAACGTGTTGCTGGCAAATCGTCAGAATTCTTTAATTGACTCCCTCTGGGGCCTTTTAATTGAATAGCCCACACATGCGTTGTATCAAACGCCCCTCCGCCTCGCATACTCCACACGGCATGCATATTCACGATTCACCACGTTTTGCTTGAAGTCACAGATATCTGTCCTTTTTTTCTACATCTCTATCAGACGAAATTTCATGCTGTTTTTCCTCTCGTGAAAGAACGGCGATAAAAGGAATTACTAGTATTTAGCAAGTTCAGCACTAAGGACAGGACCTGCATTTGTATTCATTAATTTCGTTCGGGGAGTCGAGTGAAAAATATTCTTGGTGAATTGCTTAAAGTTTAAACAGTTTTTTTGTCATGAGCGATGGCACTGAATGTGATAAGGTATACTGTACTTCAGAGAAATCATTATTGAAGATAATCTCCAAAAAGATCCTAGGGTGGCCAAAAAGACAGTATCAAATTGGCCAGGCAGTATCCATTGGTCAGAGAGGGCCCAATTGGCCACCCAAGGTGGTGGGGGTAGCGACAAAAAGGGGGGGGGGGGCATATATAAGAGGGTAACGATCTTTCCCCATCAACCTCTGCTTGGAGAGTATATTAGAGAGACAGGGTAGAAGCTGGGCATTCCATATGCGCGGTTGGTAGTCAGGACGCGGTAGGAGGACATCGGGGACGAGCAAGTGCAAGTTTCCCCATCACGGCAGCAGCCAGTCTCCCTTTTAACGGCGCTTCATCGAGGGTCTTTAAAGAATACAAAGGTTCGGCAATCACGGGCGGATTAAGCGGGAAAATTGGACGCCCATCAGGCCGGCTGACGACCGCATTTCGTACGAGGGTGAAGAGTACCAGCGTTAACGTATGCGCGGATGTGAACAGGAGACAGATGGCGACCTTAAGGGAGACGTTCTAAAATATCTTCACTTCCTGGAACTTAATACTGGCTATTCCGCGAAAGAACGCAAAAAAATCCATACATGGCTCCAAGTAGAATAAGCTAAAGCTCAATATTAGAGGTAGAGTTACTTTCCATATTCTTTGTAAAAAAAATCTCTTGACAAAAATCGCGTGACAAGCGTACTAATTTGTGATGATTTTTTTTTCTTTTTTACAACGGCTCTCTACGCAGGTAAAATATAATGACAAAACAAAAGTGCCGATAATCAGAGACAAAGAGGATGGATTCCAGTCCTCGTGATACAAATCTGGCCACCTTTTGAAGAAAAATCTTTTCGGACTTAAGATACAGAGTGGACCTTTGAGTGTGTGTGTGGTGGGTGGGGGTCCTCCCCGCTGCGGTCATGGTCTGTTC
>NW_017804165.1:19686-35568 GCF_001625305.1 Branchiostoma belcheri | reverse complement strand
GATACAGAGTGGACCTTTGAGTGTGTGTGTGTGTGGGGGGGTCTCCCCCGCTGCGGTCATGGTCTGTTTCACTTTCTCGAAACGATGAGAAATCATGACGAAGACATTTTCTCGTAATTGATTCAGTCAAAAGTCTATATATTTCAGATCAACTAGCTTCTCGTTAACCCTGCCCATTCCATACAACCTAATGACGCAGCAGTTTGCTATTTTTCTCGTTAAAACGGATATTAAGAGTAGTACTGAAATGCCTGACGAGCTTGCAAAATTTGCCCGTTACTTTCTCAATAAAACGGCGACGTAGCGTCCTTCAAAAGACTCCTGCCACTCCCTAGCGCTCGTTCCGAACATAACAACTCGAGCACAGTGACAGAATGATGGCACCCCAACGCCGTAAACGTATCAGAATCGACTGTTGCTTGTAATATCGCATCAAACGCAATCACGTTTGGGGACATTGGGGTTACGGCTTCGCGTAGATATTTGCCTGCTAATCTACTTACGTGCGTCAGCTGTCATAAAGATAACCGAGATTATACCAGTCACTGTCTCAGGGACATGGAACGCGGTACGAGTGAGCGCGCTCTCTGGTTTAAAATGTAATTTGGATGCAAAGTCAATTACACGGCAAATACTAGTATACAATTCACCTCCATTTCACATTGAGAATGCGCTAACCTAAAATGTTACATCACAGGACGTCATGTGTAGTAGAACACCGATTTCGCCTGGCAGACCTGCAATAGTAGATACATGCATTTAACCATATTTGAATCTATCTATCTTAGGAGTTTTTGTCCATCTAATAAAGCCTTGGGAATAACGTCAATAGTTATATACTAAATACAATAAAAGTCTGGCGTAACCAGGACATTTCTTAAGAATCTTAGTGTACAGTAGCGAATTCAAACATAGCATTGTAAAAGTTAAAGACTGAAAGTAAACAGCCTAAATGCATCTCATACTTTCTAAATTAACAATCGATAGAGAAGAGCTCATCAGGCCCTGAAACGGCCAAATGTAGTTCTATGGGCCTTTCCTGAGAAGGAAAGTAATTATAAAGAAGTGGCAAAAATTAAAGCACAGTTACCTCCACAGACGGGTGGCTCTGGTAGACAGCTTAACAGACGGCACATAGAAATCATGGAATCTTCAACAGTCAACAGCCGGTCTGCGGATAATATATAAAAACGGAGTTGGTGTTCCTTGTTTGGGACGAATAGTATGTATGGGTGTAGTCATTATATATATTAGTCCAAACACCGTACAACTAAAAAACGTGTAGTACTATAATTGAAAAAATACCACAACTTGTCGACCAGTCAGTGAATTATGTTATCAGATGAGGGTGTCCATTCCGATTCGAATTGCTTTTACCGACTGCTGTGTGCTGAGCGACGGTACAGATGTTTTTAACGAATCTATTCAGAAGAACGGGAGATTACTGAGTTCAGAAGAATCTATTCACTGAATTCTATACACACACCATCGCTACACAGGAAACACCTGCCGTTAAGCTTCCACAGGAAAACTTGTCACATGATCACTGATCAGTTACGTACGTTCACTTCGTTTTGTCTTTGATTTCTTCGCACAAACATGTCTAGTAGCAGGTCAGCTGTGGCTGGAGCGAGTGGACAAGACATGCCTTGACGTGTAGTGGCATGCAGTCGGTGTTTTCTTCTACATATATGAAGTGCCTTAGTGTCACTAAAAGAAACTCACTATCTTATTATGACTAGCGCCAAACCAAAACTACCCCCACCCCTCTCCCCGATTTAACATACAGTGCCTTGCAGCTAAGCTTATGATTACGTAAACGTCGAATTACATTTGAGATTTCTTGATACTCAGGTTTCATGATCAACTGTGCTAGCTTTTTGGTTGTTGTCCTTGGTGCTGAAATACTCATCGCTTCACAAGTCTGTCCAACGGTAGAGAAATATGTCAGATCAGACAACACCCAAGGGCCCTTAAGTAATACCGGTCTGTTAGACTACACAGACTGTTCATCAATATTAATATGCGCCACTCAGTTTCCCCTGGATCCCAAAGTACACCCTAACCGGTTTGCTGTATGTTACCGATCAACATTTCGTGATTTTATACATATCTGTTACAAACCTATAGTCTCGAATCTTGCTAAAACGCCGTCCTTACAGCATCTCTTGACAGCATACAATGTGGTTATGGCAAACTTCACAGCTCATCTTTGATCCAAGAACTTTCCATCAACTTTCACCAGCTCCAGAATGTTAGCAGACGCGTTGGTCGTTGGGGACAGAACACCTAGTACTCGTGTGGTCATTTCATGACTGACCGTGCATGTCGTTCCTGAGGACGAATTGCCGGAAATGACGGAGCTGCTCACCTTGGAGTGTCTACAACTGTAACAGGAACAACAACGGCAAAAATACAGAAATAATGGCGACAGTCGGCGCACGCCCCAAAAGTTACTTTTCAAATATAGTGGTAGTGATTTCTAAACAGAATAAAAACAAGGCTATGAGCATCTCATTGTTGGGTGATCACAACGATTGTCAACTGCCCATATGGCCATTTGATGAGGTCGTTTCCAAGACGATAAATATGCCCCATCGCTATGCAGCATCATGATCAGTGGGCGCGGTAAAAGCTAACGGCTTCCGGCCTCTGACATGTGGACGTACATGTAGCAAGTGTACGAAAGCCACGTCTTCCGCACTGGTGTCCCAGTGCTGATTGGACACCCAGTGCTGAACGGCTTTGTTCCAGTGCTGAACGGCTTCAGTGCTGAAGCTCACTCAGTTCTGGAATTCCAGTGTTGAACATTAAGGGTAGTGGTCGACGGCTGGACGGTTTTCTCTGGAACTGTTTGAAATTGTGGTGGAAATGACGGGATTTCCCATTTATGTTTTGTGTGTTTACGGGCGTCGAAATAAAAAAATGTCTACGGCCTCTGCACACCCCCGCGTCCGTGAAAATGGTAGGGTCTCATGGCCTTGACTGTTGTTAAAAGTATGCCGGGTTTTACGTGCATTCAGAAAAGGGGTCAGACAAAGGGGTGCTTGGTTCCGATAAAATTATTTTTTTCGACAAAACGCAGGTGCGGAAAGGGGTCGGTGATTTGTTGTTCCAAATGTTAGATATAAGATAGAACAGGGCGGAGCTGACAGCAGTGCCGAACTACTGTATTAACGTTATCTAAGTTTTAACGGTTTATAAATTGCAGAAAAAAATGTCGACCCCTGTTTACACGGAGTTTTGGTGTATGATATGCTATTGGGATCCAGTTGATGCGGATTTTTTTTCTTTTTTCTTTGTGTCCTTGTTTTCTTGAGTGTCGAAATAAATTTTTGGACGACCTCTGGACACCCTCTATACTCCTCTGCGGGCGAAGTACCCTGGCTGCCGAAAAAAACGGTTAGCGGCCTGTAAACTTGGCTGGCACCCAGGGTAACCCTCATGCGGCTGGCGATTCACGGTTTAGGTTGTTGTGATAGTGTACGCCGAAATTCGTCGTGTTCTACCATTTTTAATTGGTTAGGAATGGGGGTGTTTTGCGGTGATAGAAGTTGTTTCAGGCGACAGAATATTCCCAGGCGACAGAATATTCATTCACGTTGAAGGTGGAGGCCTTAACGCCTGAAAGAAGAAGAAGAAGTTTTCTTAGTACGGTAGTAGTGAAGGCGTCATTGAAGGTGTCACGCAATGGAATGGTCCTGTTGGTATAGTGTCATACGGCTGACATTATACTGTGTATAATGTCCTTGGCCTGACGGTTATTTTTATCGCCACCTGTTATATAACAACCAACAGCACAGATCCGGTCTTTACTTGTTCAGCGACCGTGAATATAGCCTGGTATCCAGTCTTATCGTGGTTGGGGCATAGTAGTTGGGACAGGCTGTCTTCGGGGCTCTATACTTTCCACCCGCCCAGTACAACAGGCCGCCCCGGTAGGAGTGTTACGCTATTATAAATAATAATAACTTTATTGCGCAACAATTGTACAGTGTACAAAGTATGGCATCTACTAACTTAAAAGTAAGTACACGTCAACTACATTTTCAAAAGGCTAATCTAATACAAAAGTGGGTGGCTAGTATGAGATAGGTATCAACTTATACAATCGTTGAAGGAGTTTCTAATATCCATGCAGTCTTTAATTAACATATATCCCTATGTATAGCAGATGACACGCCGAGGAGTTGATTTGCCCCACCACGATCTCCCATCTACCTGTCGGGAAACCTAGCTGAAGCGGGCGGGGACTGAAGAGCTCCTGCAGCCCCGAGGAAAACCCGCCCCAACCTGTAATTAAAACTTGTGTAGAAACAAGGTTTTCCCAGCTAGTGGAAAGTTTACTGCTACTTCTCAAGCCGTGTTTTGGATAGAAACATTGCTGTCAGATAACTGCTGTAACCTTTTGAGGTAGATAATTAAAAGCAAACATTGCACAACCGAAATGCATGACTGGCCACCTTCGTTAATAGTCCATAGTGACGATAAGACTGGATACCAGGCTACCACCATGAATAAGGACTTCTGCTTTTCCGGCGCTCCATGGTGACAGGTATAATGGTACAGGAAACGTTACGCCAGGTGAGAATGAATACCCCATCAAAACAAAACGCACCTACTGCTGACTTCCCCTTACTGTACAGGTACAGGTACACACCTAAAGCAAGGCAAGGTAAGAATGAATGTCCCCATCAAAACAAAACACACCTACTGCTGAATTCCCCCGCCTACAGAAACTTATGAGTAAGGATAAGGTCAAAAGGTCAGTTAGACGAAACCATAATACCAGTATATAGGGAGATTAGTTTTTCACGGTAGTCTTAATTTACATGTTCGTACCACGCTGTCTTTTAAAAAATAAAGTTCTTGGATAGAAATATAATTGATATTTGTTTTATTTGTTAAATAAGGTTGTATTTTGCTTGCTTTTTTCAGTATTTTTGAACCATATAGAACAACTCCTCCCTATGTATAAGTCGTCTCGTCCAAGACGTGTGCATGTGCTAACCCGGAAATAAGCGGACATAGAGTATATTTTCATCGAGGAGTGCTCGATTGAAAGCAAGCTTTTGTTTCTGGGGCTTTGTTTATTGTCTCCCATTGCTGCGGTATGTCCCGACTATTCACCTTGAATGTTTTTACGCTGGCGGTACTAAAATAGGCGAGACGGGACGTTTTAGGGAAAGCCCCTTGGCATATTATGTTAGCTTGTACAAGCTAACCTAGTAAGGTTCATTAAGAAAAGGGACCTCCTTGGTTCATTTGTGCGTTACCATTTGTGCTATACCACGGAACCTGAACCCCAGATATGCGGTAGCAACTGCTGAACATCATGGTGCGTTGTACGGTTTGCTGTGGATACGAAGCTCTTGTCTGACGAGGCCTGATGCATATGATACAGAGGAGTTTGTATCTTCATGGCGGCAGACGAAGATGAAGGGATGTCCCTCGCCAAGAACATGGTAATTATCTGTATCTGTATAGCCGGTATAACCGCCCTTCGGCGTAACACACCAGCTTTAGGTATTATGAGTCAAGCCAAGGAGCGCCAAGGAGGTTTAAAATCATTACATGTACTTTAAACCTCCTTGGCCAAGTCAAGTCAAAGTTTATAACACAACAATTGTAACAGGTTACAATGTAAGGCAAAGAGTTTTATACCAGGCTGCTAGCTAATTAATCTACACATAAATTGAAAGCTTCTTAAGTTTACAAATATTGACATAGATATCAGACATAACAAGGAGATGTTACGTTTTGTCTAACAAAAGCCTAGACATAATATGCTGATACTCTTAACGTGTAAACAAAGGTGTTATACTACTTTTTTTTGCATGCATGATACCTGGACAGACATAAATTGTATTGGGACAGGACTCAGTTGTGGGGCTTGGCAGTAGCGAAGAAGATTAGCTGCACAGTATCGCATGAGAGAGCACAGTTCCTTACTTAAACAAACAAATAAAGGAAATAAACCTTACTAATACAGTTACTAAACAACTATTTTATCGGTAAGTAGTTTCATCAGGTTGGTAAGTCACTGAGTAACGAGACTCTTTTTTACACCACCAAGTGTTCTATTCACAGCCAACGTGTCAGTGACCGTCTGTCACCTTCCCCAGGACAATTCTGACTGGTTCACATTACACTGCAGCACAGGTGTTGCTACTATAGATGACTAACCAAGCGTAAATTGCCCTAAGGAAGGTGACAGACAGAAGCATCGGCTTTGAATATAACCTCACCTCACCTCACCGGTCCCATAGCATAACACTTTTATCACATATTTTATCTATACATTATGCTATTCTTCACAATGCATTTTACTGTCCATTGATTTACGATGAAGTTGATAATTTGTCACATTGTTTATTTACAGGAGCTGGTACCATTGAGACCCAAGAGGCCGGTGGGGGAAGATGAGGTGTTGCCTAACCCCATGCAGGTGGTCATCTACGGGAAACAGGACAAGCTGAAGAGGATCATGGTAAGAGCTCTGCCCTTCAGGTTCAAGGCTAATCATACTGAATTATATACAGTCAAACATCTTGTAAAATGTTAAACTTTATTTCAACACAGTTAGGTTACACAGAGATCAAGTTTTCGACGACCACTGTTGCCTTCATCAGGATAATTAATGACCAATCACTCCAAAAGGTAATCTTGTGAGAGTTACGGTTACAGACACATGACTTTACGGATACGTGATGTCTGCAATTGATCAAAAGTGCCAGGGAGTTTATATCATCCACAGTCAAACCTGTACAAGTTACCACCTGACAGCTCCTTGTTACTGCAGAAAAGCTGGTTTTGAAATCGTGTTCGTGAATGACTTTTTTTCTCCTTTTGTTTCCAGAAAAAGGCATATATTCATGTGCGGAAATATGCTGGTGAGTTAAACTTAATTTCTTTCCAGTAAAAAATGCAGAAGCTGAATGCAAATCACTCGAATTTTCAGTCACAAATAGTGTAATTAAACAGGTATGTTGATTATAAGTTCTTGAATGTTTTAAACATTTTGAAACATTTGGTGCAGCCGAACAGTAGCCGACCTGGTCGAAAACACCAGCTAACCACAGCCGACCTTGCTCACAGCCTACTCCTAACCATGGCTGGGGGGAGTTTGGCAGTGTTCGGGAGGCCATATTCAGCTGTGTGACAGGGACTTAACGAAACTGGCATCATTTTATTTACTATTATTATGTTCTGCATCAATTTCCATTACTATTAATATTATGAGTATTGTACGCTGGATGGTTCACTTTCTGTTTCCTTATATTTGAAAGAGTATAAAAAAAGAAGACAGACTGGCATCATTTCCCTGTTCTTCTCAGGGGTCTGTATCAAGCTGTTCTTCCACGAGTCGAGAGGAATCCTCCAACGGTTGCCGCTAATCAGCCAAGACAAGGTCCAGGAGATCAGGAGGCACGCCCGCTGTGGGCCCGACTCGGACTGCTGCGGCTGTCTCGACAACCAGGCCGACTATGACTGCACCGTCAGGCTGGACAACCTGAACAGCATCATGGCCTGCAAGGACACCGTCGTGCTGTCCTTCCAGGAATGGGGACAGCTAAAGGTGAGGAAACATTCGGTTTAGATACTGTTGAACTTTAAATCGATACTTGCTAAGGTCAGTTAAGCAAGTATCAATTGATTTCTTTGTAAACTTATGCCCAAAGGCTAATTGAAAGAGAACTCAGAGATTCTATAATGTAAAGAGGTAAAAAAAATGTCCAGTCAATGGCATCATGGCCTGTAAGGACACCGTCGTGCTGTCCTTCCAGGAATGGGGACAGTTAAAGGTGAGGAAAGGACCTGACATTTGGTTCAGATACTGTCGAATTTTAAATCAATACTTGCTAAACTCAGTTAAGCAAGCATCAATTGATTTCTTTGTAAACTTATGCCCAAAGGCTAATTGAAAGAGAACTCAGAGATTCTATAATGTAAGGAGGTAAAAAAAGGTCCAGTCAATGTTTAATTCAGCAATCATGGCCTGTAAGGACACCGTAGTGCTGTCTTTTCAGGAATGGGGACAGTTAAAGGTGAGGAAAGGACCTGACATTTGGTTCAGATACTGTCGAATTTTAAATCAATACTTGCTAAACTCAGTTAAGCAAGCATCAATTGATTTCTTTGTAAACTTATGCCCAAAGGCTAATTGTAAGAGAACTCAGAGATTCTATAATGTAAAGAGGTAAAAAAAATGTCCAGACATTTGTTTAATTCAGGATCATGGCCTTTAAGGACACCGTCGTCCTTCCAGGAATGGGGACAATTAAAGGTGAGGAAATGTCCTGACATTTGGTTTAAATCAAGTTTAGCAAGTATCAATTAATGTCAACTCTGAAGAAAAGGGACTTCCTTCAACTTTTGGGGCCAAACTATGAGCATTTTGGAGTGGATTTAGAGCCTGAAATGTTTTTTTTTTTTGCAAATCAGAAAAAAATGAAATGGGTGAATCTGAGAACCAACATATCAAATAGGTGTGGCCTAATGTACCAATATTGTGTATAACTTAGCAATTTTGTCATTTCATAATTTTTGTTTCCCAGGAAATTTTCTTCACTGCTTCAAGGCGGTGTAACAAGAAGCTGGAGCAGTTGCTGAAAAGTTGGTTGTCGGAAAAGCCTTGGGACAGTCATCAGTTTGAAGTGGACATTCCTCCCAATCAGAACCTGACCCACGGAAAAGCCGTGCTGTGTGTCTACCCGAGGTGGCTCGCGCTGTCGAAGGTGTACACAGAAAAGGAGGTGAAGGAAAAAATAGCCTGTCAGAACCTGCCGGTGGAGGGAGAAGAAAAAGATGAAGAAGAAGAGGAGGACATCGGAGCACAGTTGCCTTTCAGGTACTCATGATTTCACTTTCACTTCATTTATTTAACTAAGAAATTACATCTCAGGCCATTTTGGCTTAGCCTCATTACCAAACCTATTATAGCTCCCGAGTCCTACATCCTCTACGCAAATAGGAGAGGATGTAGGACTCGGGAGCTATAATAGGTTTGGTAACCAGGCTAATTTTGGCTTGCTTTTCAGGTAATCTTGTATATACATAAAAAGTACACACAACAAATACACAGTACATAAACAATTAAACTTAAGACATTTTAACAATCAATTTAAGTTTTATGTTATACCTGGGCTGCGATAATGTTCAATATGGGTGTTCAGGCCCATGTGACAACCAGTTGTATCACATGGGCTTTGAAATGCTTCCGTTGTGCCGCTTGTGCAAACTCAAATACTGGATCAGGATGTTGTTACAGTTTTGTGCGTGCTAAGCTTCACAGTTTGACAATACCCTGACATTTTGTTTTGTTTATTTATTTAACCAGAGAACATATCACCCTAAAGGGCGGTTTTCAATGCGCACTGGAGGGCAAGCCCCAAACACATAAGATAATAACAATACAACATAAAGTAAATGCTGAATGAACAAACTTATGTACAATCAAGGAGCAACTTAAAATAAAGTATTATTTAGTAACTTAATGGTAAGCAGGAACTTAAGCGTAACAGCAGAATAAGTGGTCCAAACTTGGCATACATCAAATAATATTGAAACAAATCAAGCATACAAAATTTACCTGTCCTGTGACTACAGAGTACCGCTGGTGGACCTGCGAACCTTCGGTCCCAACCACAGTACCGGCTTCTACCTGAAGGACTTCAAATTTGACCATCGGTTGTGTGTGCTAATCTTCACAGTTTGACAATATATAGTGACAATCCATCCCTGCTACAGAGTACCACTGGTGGACCTGCGAACCTTCGGTCCCAACCACGGTACCGGCTTCTACCTGAAGGACTTCAAATTTTACCATTAATTAATTAATTTTTTTTAATTGGTTGTGTGTGCTAAGCTTTACAGTTTGATTATATAATGACAATTCACCCCTGCTACAGAGTACCGCTGGTGGACCTGCGAACCTTCGGTCCCAACCACGGTACCGGGTTCTACCTGAAGGATGTGAACGACAGACAGTACTTCCTGCGCTGTGAGAAGGGAGAGGACATCAACACCCAAATAGACGAATACAGGGACGACCTGATCAGGCACCTGGCTGCTAAATACCAACACGCTTCCAACATCGATAAAGCAACAATATCAGAGGTGGGAATGTTTAATTTGCAATATGAACAGTGAGTAGCCTGACGGTGAGTAGCCTGACAGTATAATAGAAATATTTGACAGTGGTTTCTGAACAATTTTTAGAATGATCCATGCTTCCTAAGCTTTGAGTGTTGCAGGTAAAATTTGTCTAGTACACGTAATTATCAATGTTAGTCCTGCACCTGTAGGTTCTGGATTGGAATTCCTGGCAGGCCATAGTGTGGTCACCTTGGGAAAGGCACTTTACCCCAGTCCTATTACCTCACTAGGAACAGATAGTAAGATGTCTGAGAAGGTGCCAGGTGAAGGTGTTCCTTTGAGAAGGAGGCAAGGTGGTATTGTGGTTAGGATTGTTAGGCTCAGAACCTGAGGTTCAAACCCCTGGCAGGCTACACTGTTGTTTCCGTGGGCACTTTATTTCCTCATGATCACTTGACTCAGGTGAAAATGAGTACCTGGCCTCAGTTAGGGACATCCTCTCTGATGGGATATCAACCTGAAGGTCCTATGTTTGAGGACAGCCACACAACTCCAGCATGTTTATCATTTAACGATGTTCCTTTTTTCAGGTTTTACAGCGTGATGGTTTCTTACTAAATGTTGGGGTGTTTGCGGAGAAGCCACAACCCGGGAAAGACTGGAGTGTGTACGTGTTTATGACACACCAAAAGACTGATCTGGAGACATTGGTAAGTACCTTTTTGTATGTACTTTGTGTAAAATGGTTTACAAAGTTCCAAATAACGATTCTCACAATAACTCTATTTTCATACACATTTTGTGTTCACTTTTTAAGTAAAATAATATGTTTCTGTATTCATGTGTATTGTAGACATCCTTGTTTCTTTATCTAATAAAAGAATATATTATATATATTGGTTTATTTCACAAATACAATAAACAGTACAATTGGCATGTTTCACATCGCAGCCACAGGCTGAATTGCATGCACATATTACATATCACTTATTAAAATCATAATGCCGCAACTATTTAAAACCCTAGCTTATTTTCTTCTAAATACTAGTAAAGTATATACAAGGACACTAAATACAAGGACACTAAATACAACCTGTAGGCACAAAAGGACTGTACGGATTACCTACTATACAGAGTCATTCAACAGTGTGACAAAGTATGGGATTGAGCTCTTTTTATAACATTTTTTGACACTTTTTATGACATTATGATATTCCTTATTACTCTTTTCTCCGCTAAAGGTGGAGACGAGGAACCTGCAGTTGGTCTGCCCTCCCCGCCCGGTCGCCGTCAGTGCTGGGATGCACTGGAAGCTAGAAGAGACCAAGGGATACAGGGTGGAGAACCCCAAAATGGATGAGGTATGTTTAGTTGTGTTTACATGTCATGTTGTTCATTTATCTAGATTAATTTTTTGTTCTTTCATTTAAAGCAGCCTTCATCTTATTTACTGCAGATTCTGAAATTGAATTTATCAACTGAATTTCGTATCTTTGTAATCACTAGTTTACATCTCTTGTTAGTGTTCTCATGTTGTAATTTTATGAGCAGAAGATTCCTACAGACTGAGTACATATTGTGCTTTTTTGCCAGTGTGCTCATTAAACACATGTGAACAAAATACTGTTAGGAATAGATAGAATAAACTGATGAGGTAGGATCAAAATATATTATGTGAATTCTCTCCCACGGGGTTAAAGCAAAAGGAAATATTTTGCTTGGCAAACTTGTCGTTTAATTGTCGCTAAGCTAGCTATCACTGTCTAGTGGAAAGGGGGCTTTTAAGCTATTTCATGTTTGTATTTGTATCTGTATCGGTATAGACATTTGTATGACTTTTGCAAACTTTTCTGCCTACAGCAACTCCAGTTGTGCTATGAAGCTCTGATGGAGGAGACCCACAGCCCTGCGGACGCCCCCAACATGTCCAGCTACCAGTTCACGGTGTCTCCCGTCCGAGGCAGCCACACCAGCTCCACCTTCCACGGCAATCTCTGCTTCCAGGCAGGAGGGAAACCTGTCTTCACCTTCACTGCAGACTTCAGCATTAGGGTATGTCTGGCACTATAGAATTTTAAAGTACTGTACATCAAGAGGAAGACAAAAAGTCCCATCTAATATTATGAGAGGAGGGACTCTTTAAAGGAGCCAACAAATGCCATGATCCTAATATTTCTACAGACACAAAAAAACATCACCCTCTAACATCACAGAACCCAGTGGTGCATATTACAGGATATTTCATCTTCCACTGTTCTAGTAAAAGATTCTGAAGTCAAGTTACCCAACAGTTTAGAGTCAGTATTTAGACTTGTTACAATACTATACTGTTATATACTATTACAATACTTGTTACATACTATACTGCTATATTCATTGTCTGTCTGTGATTATCTTGCTACTTGGACTGCAATTAGCCTCCAGGTAAGAATTTGCAATAAACCTATTAATTTTTTGACCAAATTGTTTTTTGAACAATTTGACCTTTATGTTATGTTTCAATTGTTGCAAAATCTTCTCTTGTCTTTATATTGCTTTCTAAACCATCTAAATCATAAATTATCATCATTGTCTTATTGTCTTACCATAGGAACTACCCTATCCTCATTTACAGAATAGTGACATTTACGAGTCTTTGTCATGTTCAACTGGTTTTTCCCGTTTGTGCTTTCAGTTCATTTAGTGATGCTGAAGAAGAGTAACAGACATCCAGAAGTCATCTCCATTATTTATCCAGTAGTAGAGTGAGAGAGTTTGATTTTTCTTTGAACATATCATTGTTTGTTCTGCCCAGAATGAAACCTTTGGTCAGGAAGGCTACCCCCTGACAGTGAGGAAGTCTCCTCCCAACCCCTCGTGGCTGAAGCGTCGTGAGCGGCTGGTCGAGATGCTGTCCTGCAGGATGCCCTTCAACAACAACTGGGAGATGCTGGTGGAGAAAATAGGGCTGGACTACACAGTGAGTAGCTTATTGTGTTTCACAATCTCTCGCTGTAAGAGGCAGATTTGGCCTCATTACTTGATACTAGTTAATATGTGAAACCTGTTTTTCATAGTACATGTACATTGACTAACAGTAACAGTGTAATAATAAAGTATAATGTAGACTGGATCCATTCCTCAAGCTAACCAATCTATCATAGCACAGCCGTCCCTCAGTAAGACTACATGTATAGTATTACACTGGAAAGGTTTACAAGTGAGAACTTCATGAACTTGTATCACTTAGTCTCTGTATGCTTGAAGAAGCCCACAGGGCCAAGGAAGATACATGTACCACCAAGTGTGCTACAACACCATCTTCACTGTCTACCGCACTTCTGAGGAGAGAGAGTCCCAAGGAAATTACCTTACGTAGACGTTATGTCTTTCTACCAGTAGCGGTTGGTTAGATTGAATGAATTACCTCTACTTTATATATAGTGCATGATCCTTACCTTATATTAGACCATAGGTCCTCCTGTGCCTACAGGCACATTGGTCAGCAAGTTTCCCTCTTGTGCATGATCAAGTGTTGGTAAAAAAAATGTCTTGTTTCCAGGCATTACTGGCCATCCGGCAGAAGAGCCAGGACCTGTCTGTGCCGGCCATGGAGGTGCTGCTGTGGGAGTGGGAGGAGACTCGTGCAGAGTTCTTCAACTGCCAGTCCATGTGCAAGTTCCTGGACGAGATCGGGCGCCGAGACGTCATCCTGTACTGCCAGCTCACTCCACAGAGTATGTGAACAAACTTTATTTATTTATTTATTCGGCTGTAAAAATGACAAATGGTACAGCCAGGGCAGCCCAACTAGCCAGGTGGTTATTATTAAGGGCTTGCCCTGCTGACAAGACAAACATTTACACATACATTACAACAATACAATACATCAACATGGAGAGGTCAGGGTCACACACCTAAGGCTTATAGGGGTCGCCTAGAGAGTCCCATAGCTTCCTTTTGAAGGAGGCAATAGTGGTGGCAGTGCGAGCGTGAACAAACTTTCTCATCTCATCTCATCTCATCTCATCTACATATATCACTTGGTCTAATTGTTTGACTGTTATGGTATCACAGATAATCTGATAACCAGTGTTTCATTTAGTGTCATGCTGGTCCATTGGCAGATGTTATCCTCCCATCTTTTCTGTTCCCTACCCCTCTTTCGAATGTGTTGCGGATTTCAAATACTTAGGGGGGTACTCTGATAGTGTTCATGACATGGATGTGCGGATCGCACAGGCATGGAGTGCTCTTCACTCATTACATAAGATTTGGAAAGCGCCCATTAGAAAACAAACTAAGATCAAAGTGTTTAAGGCATGTATTGAAACAATTCTTTTGTATGGGTCAGAATCATGGGTCATGAATATGTCACATTCTAGAAAACTAAACGGAACATACACGAAGATGTTGCGAGTGGTTTTCAATACACCATGGTGGAAACACACTACTAATGAACAGTTACATGTATACGGTTTGCTACCAAATGTAACTTCAGTAGTCAAATGTCGACGTCTAAGCTTGGCCGGTCATGTAATACGTAGTGAAGAACCAGCCAGTAGGCTTCTACTCTGGAACCCTGATACCTGTACATGTAAGAGAAGAGTTGGACGCCCAAACATAACAGTTAAGAAACTTATTGAAACTGAAACTGGCTTGGAGGGACATGAACTTTTCTCAGTGATGTATGACAGACAGTTGTGGCGAACTAACTTTGTATGCTCCACCTCTACGGAGGATGAATGATGATGATGATGACCCCTCTTTCTTCCTCCCTGGACTGTTCCTTGCATTATGGTTTTGGCTAGTCACGTGTGGTCATACCACTTAAGTTTCATTTTTATTTACTGGTTAGGAGGTCTTCATATGGACCTATGCTTTGTTTGACTACCGGTATGTTTTGTACTTTATTATTTGGAATGTGGAACATGCATTACACATTTCAAAGATTTCACACCTTGAAGTACCTAGAGTAGTTAGGGATTTATTTCTGTTTTCTTCATTATTGTGTATTCTATGTGAAATATAGAAAACTGATGTAAAAGAAGTAACAGAATAAGAGATAGGGGAATTCTTTTTACACAACCAAAGAGTCTGACCTCGCTGACGTTTCGGTGTCTATCAGACACCTTCTTCAGAGCTTCTGACTGGAGTACTGCATCTCGCCGCTATATGTAGCCGATGTAGGTGACGATGAAGTTTACATAGGGGAAACGGGACGCACCTTTGGGACAAGATTAGAAGAACACAAGAAGGAAGCTGACAACATGGACACAGTGAAGTACACAAGATCACAGAAAAGACATGCACAAAAAGAAGAAAAGAAATCAGCAGTGACAGATCACATTGCTAGAAACAACTGCGTAATTGACTGGGAGGGGGCGAAAGTTATAGACAGAGAAGACAATAGAAGAACCCGCTGGATCAAGGAGGCAGTTTGGATCAGAAAGTCAACCCCTGTAATGAACCGGGACGAGGGGGGATACAAACTAAGCCACGTTTGGGATAGTGTTCTCGCCGCAAAAGCGCCACCTACATCGGCTACATATAGCGGCGAGATGCAGTACTCCAGTCAGAAGCTCTGAAGAAGGTGTCTGACAGACACCGAAACGTCAGCGAGGTGAGACTCTTTGGTTGTGTAAAAAAGAATTCCCCTATCTCTGGAATTAATACGCATTTAACGAAATGCATACGATCCATTACCAGAATTAGAAACATACAAATTTTACGAAATACATACAAAATTAGTAAGGATCGTATGTTTCCAAGTAATGGATCGTATGTATTCCGTAAAATTCGTAT
>NW_017804165.1:0-19666 GCF_001625305.1 Branchiostoma belcheri | reverse complement strand
GGGACAAGATTAGAAGAACACAAGAAGGAAGCTGACAACATGGACACAGTGAAGTACACAAGATCACAGAAAAGACATGCACAAAAAGAAGAAAAGAAATCAGCAGTGACAGATCACATTGCTAGAAACAACTGCGTAATTGACTGGGAGGGGGCGAAAGTTATAGACAGAGAAGACAATAGAAGAACCCGCTGGATCAAGGAGGCAGTTTGGATCAGAAAGTCAACCCCTGTAATGAACCGGGACGAGGGGGGGTACAAACTAAGCCATGTTTGGGATAGTGTTCTCGCCGCAAAAGCGCCACCTACATCGGCTACATATAGCGGCGAGATGCAGTACTCCAGTCAGAAGCTCTGAAGAAGGTGTCTGATAGACACCGAAACGTCAGCGAGGTGAGACTCTTTGGTTGTGTAAAAAGAATTCCCCTATCTCTTAAGTTTTACCAACCTGATGAAACTATTTTCGGGAGTAACAGAATATTTTGTAAATTTTAAAGCATTTTTCCTGTTGGTTGTGCAGGAATTCATTTTAAGCCAAGTGTGGAGTACTCCCAGTACTGGAGGAATGTAGCAGAACCAGAGGTAACGACAATGTATGAAGTGTAGTGTACATACATTATTGTACACATACCATGATTCACTTCATATTGAAGAATGAAGACTTCTTACTCACTGTTTTAATCTTGTAGTAACATGCATGACACATAATTGGCGTAATGAAATTCTGATGCTGCTGAAACACCGAGGCTCGAGTAGTACAGTCTCCTTGCTCCTGGAATTCGGGCCGTGAGCTCAAGAACCCAGTGCACTAACTGCATGGCTAAATGGTTCAGACCAGTTAGACTGGCCAGTTGGTATTGCTCGAACAGCACTGTTGCACTGCTCTTTCTATCTGCAATAATTTCATGAAGAAATTGTTTAAGAAACATCTTTTCCATTTTTTTCAATTGGATAATTGACAGGAGGTTGCCTTCAGACTGAATATGGCTGTGTTTGCCGACAACCCTTCAGTTGGAGGTCTGTGGACCGTCATGGTGGCAATATCGGGAAATAAGGACCTCAAAATGCTGGTAAATACAAACTGAAATGTCTTGTCCTCAGCTGTATGTATTGATGGCTAAGTATTTTGAAATCCTTCATGACACTGACCCAGTAACAGTTGTGTTCAACTTGTGGTTTCATTTTTACGTTGTAAGTACAACATTCATTTTGATTTTGCATGTAGTAATTTTGTTTGAACATTGTGCCATTGTCCCTGTGGTCTAAGAGGAGATTCTCAAATGAGAAAATAGCCCACTTAGTACATACTTTGGCCAGTGCCATACAATCATACCTTGATGTCTCCTGATCATTTGAGGCATGATGTGGTTGGGCCTAGCTGGGACAAAGTGGTTCTATGCAGGGTGGGCTAGAACACAAGTTTATTCAGAATTCTCCTCCTGGACTACACTAGTGATCTAGAGCGAGTTGTAAGGGAGTTCACTGTATGGGTTATGACAGTATATTATGTACATTCAGGCATTATCTATGAAATGTTATTATAACAAACATTCTACATCAAGTTAAGCAGGCCAGCTGGTTAAACATGTACATAACGTTGAACACTTTTACTCTTGCAGAACAAGGTGGTGAAAGGCTACGTGGTGTGTCCAGCCAGGAGTATTGCCATCGGCCAGGGGGAAAACATGAACCTGACAGTCAACATCAAGTCAAAGGGGTGGAGCCTGAAGGACACACCTCAAACTGTGGTATGATCTTATCAATGTTTCCCTACTTCATAGACCTATGCCATACAGTCATACAAAGTCACATTTCCCCTGAGCTTAGACAAGCCTCTGATCCTAAACACTGCAGACTCTGTTGTATGTCAGTTCAAATCCCTGGCAGGCCCCAGTGTTGTGCCCTTGGGAAAGGCATTTAACATTTGTCTTATTTTCCTCACATAACTCAGTTGAAAAAGAAAATGAGTTCCGAGCTTTGGCTAAGGACGTAGTTTCAGATGGGATGTAAAACCGGAGGTCCCGTGTTTGAGGAGAACCACACCTCAGGCACATTTAAGATAACCTGCCACACTTATCTAAAAGAGCAGGGGTCCTTCCCTGTGTGAATGGTTCAAATCTTACAGTATAGTCTCAGGGTTTGCATCTTTGAAGAGGTGATAGACGACTGGTATGTTTAACTTAATTCTTCCAAAAGCATCATGGTAAATCTAAATCTAAATATCAATAAATAAATAATCAAGTAACTTGTTTTGACAACTACTATGCCCCACATAGGTGCTCCCATACGAACGGCTTCAAATTCTGGCAGACAACGGCGACTTTGTGTGTCACAAGGAGGTGACCATCCTACACGAAGAGTCCAACAAGTACCAGTTTCAAGCCCAAATCGTCGCTTCCCTGGGGAAGAGAGATG
Organism: Branchiostoma belcheri; assembly: GCF_001625305.1. Classification (NCBI taxonomy): domain Eukaryota; kingdom Metazoa; phylum Chordata; class Leptocardii; order Amphioxiformes; family Branchiostomatidae; genus Branchiostoma; species Branchiostoma belcheri. The sequence goes on along the minus strand of NW_017804165.1, from coordinate 17,252 downwards.
TCACGTTCAGTGTACATGGAGATTTCAAGCTTTATGTAAGGAACAAAGATGCTACACGATTCTTCATTGACTCAACAAAAGTACAGGGACTTTTGTATGGTGTACTACAACAAGATAATTGTGTTTCTTAATAGTAATGGGATTGTGGTAACAGCACTGGTGGTTAGTTCTTTGCTGAATGCAGTCATTTCTGAATTGATGATTAGTAAATAGATAATGGTGTACTGACATCAAGACTGAAACTTTTGTTGTGTCTGTCCTTGGTGCTAAGAACTTTCTGCCGAGAGTTATATGTTGCTGCCAGTTGACAAGCTAGCAGAGAGATGGCCGCTTGTGCTGTTGTTCACCATAACCAATTGCCAAGCCATCAAGTGATCAATGAACCTTGGATATAGGGATTGTCTTCTTAAGCAAACAGTAATGTTTCTCATGTACATATCATGCATCTTCCTCAGAGCTCAGGCATTGAAACGTAAGCTCTGGGGAGAAACACAATTGTTGTGTAAGAAGAAAATCTCTCTATCCAATGTCCAATGATCACTTGATGGCATGGTATTTGGAACAACAGCACAAGCAACCATCTCCCTGCTAGCTAGTCAACTGGAAAGCAACATAACTCTCAGCAGAACATTTTCAGCACCAAGGACAGACACTTTACAGAAGTGACAGCAAAAACTGCAAATATATTAAAGTACTGTTGAAAATTGTGATGTATGCTATTCTTTTTATCCTGACAGGAGGACAACAGCACCAGTGGAGAGCCCATCTACGAACTGCACAGTCCCAAGGCCAAGAGCAAGTGGCTGCCGGTGTCCAAGAGACTGAAACTGTGCCAGATGCTGGACTGGAACCTGCCGCTGGGCAACAACTGGAAGATGATGGTGGAGAAAATTGGGCTGGACTTTCAGGTGGGAGATTTAGGTTGGGGCAAAGCTGAGACTTCTAGAATGGGCCTCTAGCTTGGCTAGATGTTGTGTCCTTGGGAAAGGCACTTCACACAACTCTCCTCACACCACCCAGGTGGTGGAGATTTAGGTTGGGACAAAGCTGAGAATGAGCTTCTCATACATTGTACCATGTGCAATTGTCGTGCAATAAAGTTCTTCAATATATAACAGTAGGAAATGTATACATGTAGCACGAGGTGTAAAATGGGTATGTGACTTTGGTTGGGGACTCGAGGTAAAAGGCAGTGGAAGTAGAGGGTTGGGCTCCGACTTCCAATACATGTACCTTGCCCTAGATACAGTTGAGAAGCAACCCACAATCCCTATGGCCTCAATCAAAAATGCTTTGCTATCTTTGTCTTGACCTTTTCATGTTTACCGAAGTTCTTCTTCTTCTCCAAAACAGTGACCTATGACCTGGTCCACCAGACTGTCTCTCACCATGGTGTTGGGTTACATAATGTTGCAATTTTATAGTAGGAGGGATTTAGACTCCTGTCACCATATATGTGAATGTGTTTGAGTAAGAATTATCAGAGCAGACCATATGTGAAGGTAAACATTATGCATTTGCTTTGCAAATGTTACCTTCTAGTTTTCATGAAGTCTTGATTCCAATGCTCAGGCCCTGAAGCAGATAGAAGAGGTGAGCTACAAGGAGGGGAGATCTCCTACGGAGCTGCTCCTGCAGGACTGGGAGGCTCGGCAGCCCACACACTTCACACAGGACAATCTGTACAAGATCCTGGACCAGCTTGAGCGTAAGGACGTCATCACGGACTGTGGGTTCAGGCTGTCCACGTCCCTGGACAATCCTCTCACCAACTCCTCTCATCAAGCCTTTGACGCATCTCTGCACAACATCAACCTTTCATTCTGATTCCTGAAAATCAGAGGACATAACAGAGTTGGAGGGGCTGCTCACCATATTATATAGTATATGAATGTGTTTGAGTAAGAACAGAGTTAGGCTAGACCATGTGAAGGTGAACTTCATGCATTTGCTTTGCAAATGCTACCTTTCTACTAGTTTGTTCTGTCCGACAAGGAGGACAACAGCACCAACAGAGAGCTAATCTATGAGCTTGACAACCTGTACAAGATCCTGGACCAGCTGGAACGTAAGGACGTCATCACGGACTGTGGGTTCAGACTGTCCACGTCCCTGGACAACCCTCTCACCAACTCCTCTCATCAAGCCTTCAACGCATCTCTGCACAAAATCAACCTTTCATTCTGATTCCTGCTTAATCATTACTTCTGGGTATGGTAACATCATCAAACCTGGTAAGGATACCACTTAAGTCTCACGAGCATGCAAATGAGACACTTGCACAGACACATGAAATGCAGATTAGGCACACCAATGCCACCCTTACGCCAAATCTTATTTTGAAAGTTCATTGTGTTGGTAGACGTCATCACAACGCAAGTTTAATCTATATTTTCCAATCCAACAGAAGAAATTGGACTTGGTATGTACAAAATGTATGTGTTGTCAAAATTTTGAATTTGTCAAACTATAATATCTTTGTCTTCGCTCAGGGTCAACAGTTCAAGATGAATTGTTTCTAGGTCATTGGGGGGAAACGTGCCACGCATCTGGTGCTTGGCCCTTGGGAAATGCACTTTACACCTCACTTGACTCACTTGTTGCAAATACGTAATGTTACACAGCTTCAGTTAGGAACGTCCTCTAATGTGGTATGTAAAGCTGGGGATCCTGTGTTTGAGGAGAGCCACACCTCAAGCACATTAAAAACCCACCACACATATAAAAAAGACTAATATGTTTTTAGTGTGAGCGTATGAGGATTGTTGACATCTTGGAAAGATGATAGTCACCTGGAAATCTATGCTGGTTATATGTAAGAAAGATGTTGTATATAATATTATATGTAAGTATGTTTATAGTCTGTTTCTATCAATCAATCAATCAATCAATCTATCTATCTATATTTCAAAATTGTTTATCAATCAAACAAAATTGCAGCCAGAGGCTGAATTATATCTTGTTGCACAAAGGACCAATGCATTGAAATAGTCAAATTTTAATTCTTAAAATTCTAAATTACACATGAAGAATCAAGTAACAATATTGATATTGTAGTAGTTAAAAAAATATATGTTACTTTGTATGTCATGTATGTATGTTTTATGTGTATGTATGTATGTATGTATGTTTGTTTTATGTATATGTTGAATTCTTTGCTGTAACGGTTATATAGACTGAGGTGTTTCTTTTCTCCTTTGTCCAAGAAAGTCTATGGTAAAGTATTCTGTTGTGAAAGAGTTTTTAGATTGAATCAGCTTCTGATAAGTGGATCAATGCATCATTTCATCCAGATTTTTAAAATCCTTTTTCCCTCTAAGGGAAAATATACTTCATTGCCAGCATCTGTATGATAGATATTCAATACAGGATACAGGAATGATAACTATTGCTGCTAATTGGTTTAATTAATTAGATAATTTCCTTCTAGTGTGTTTGGAAACTTTGGCTGTACAGTGGAATTGCCAAGCAAACTGCAGTACTTTCCTTTAAAGATAGATGGCGTTGTTGCATAGACTAGTTACAGGCTTTTACAATTTCATCTATTCTATTATGTAATCTATCTTTAACTAAAAATGTGCCACTGAGAGGGGAAAAGTCCTAGAGATGTTGGTATTCTAGAAAAGTGCCAGGCGTTAGCCTTTATGTTTTAATATGCTGTATTAATACTGTTGATATTGGAAATATGTAACCAAGAGTAGGAAAGATATGTACCAAGAGACCAAGTCTCGTCATATACAAAATGTGTATGTGTGCGTGTGTGCATGTGTGCGTGACTGTGTTAAACTGAAATTGAAGTTGCATGATTGTATTATACATTTAAAAAGAGAAATAAACAAGAAAATGCAATTAAGATATAAATTACTTACGTCCTCCAAACATCTGGCGACCGTGGCGGATACCTGGCATGTATTATCCAAACGATGGCTTCCAATAGTCAGGAACTATATTTTGTAATAAAAGTATCGTGACAAAAACCACTTGTGTGTCTTCATCGCTTAATACATCCTGTCAGAATTAATGTGAAGGATATTTGAATGCATGTGTGAAGGTATAGCCGTGGCGACTCTTGAATCGGGTGTATTTTGCTGGTACTCGGCTCACCGAATACCAGAAACATATGCCCGATTCAAGAGTCACCACGGCTAGTGAAGGCAAAGAGTCAATACTGTATTCCTGATTTATTTTCGCTGTACTATCATACACTTTACCATTAAGTCTATAGTATAGACAGTGGAATGACTAATAGTATTTTTTTTTTTCAATTTCGCTTTCCCGCCAGGCTGAAACGAGAAGCTGAATCCGTTTCCTTGTTTGTTGTTAAATTTCTACAGCTACAAAAAGCACGACTTGCGTGATTTCCCTTTGTTGCGAAAGAAATAGTCATGCCTTCAAGTACCAGACATAATTATCAACCAAGGATTGAGGTGTTTAAAATCTGTTTTTTCTCCTAGACGTAAATTGGAACTCGCTGCCACCAAGTACAGTACTGGCATCACCACTAGATCGCTTTAAACAATTAGATGTGTTATACAGTAGTTAGATGTGCAAAGGTTAGGTGTAACAAGTCGTTCAGTGTAATACAACCAACTGCCGCCGCGCCGCGTTCCTGCGAAACTGATGTGCTACTCTGAAGGGTTGTCACACACGTGTTACCGGTTGTATGTACATGTACTTTGTACAGATACGGAACTCAGAAGCTGGTGTGTTTACGTTACCATGGAGGGCTAGTTGTTACACTGGCTATTCTGATACAGATACAAAACAGAGAAGCAATAAAACGTGTAATCAACACGGGTAGCTCACCCGTAGCGTGTAACTTTGTAAATATTTGAGACACGACTTCCCTAAAGTCTGACTGCCAAACCCGGGATTAGCTCAGTCAACAGCAGAGTACACAATGTGTTACGTTTAAACATTGCGGTCTTTTGTTACCTTACAGCGATCATTTGCAAATCTACTGGATTCCGTAGTCTCCATCAGACACATTTGCAGGCTGGTATCGAGTAGAAATCAGTCTAAAAAGGAATGTAACTGGCCAGGGGAGTTAGTCGACCATAGAGGCATATTCAAGTGGACCCCCTATGGCCGGCTATAACTCCCCTGGCCGGTTAGTTAGGGCGATTCAGTCTGGCTATTTCGGCTTAAGTGTAGTTTACGGCCGCAAACTACACTTAAGCCGCTATTTCTACTATTTAGTCAGCCTGCAAAGGAGTCTCGTAGAGACTAGAGGCCACTCAGCAGTAAAGGATATTTGTGTCCCTCTTCCTCACGTGACTTTTTCTCCAATTTTCCCTGTTTACGTCCCGGTTGATTTTACGGTCACGAAGAGGAACTTCGCAAGCTCAGCCTCGAACTGTTGACTTCGTGCGTAAGCTTGCAAACTTCCGTACCGTAATGTTTCGGCGTTTGTTTTCTCTAACCAGCCAGGCTTCCAAAAAAAGACCAAGATAAGCTCGCCAGTACTAGTATTCCCTTTCACAGTGCCATTCGAGGGTCTACGTGATGGGATGATCCTAATGGGCAACGCTTAACGGTAAATTCAGGCAGGCCGACGACGCTGAACGGTAAGTTAAGTTATTCTTGTGTGAAATTCTTATTGGAATGTTTGCATTCATGGGTCACTGGCAAAACTTAGCCTCCTGTGCAGGCCCCGCGGTGGTGGGGAAGAGTTTTTAACGCGTTATTTTAATATAGCCGGCCATCCTACATAGCCGCCGAGAGAAGGTTCCTTTCAGCCCACGGAAAGGGACCTTCTCTCGGTTAAAAACTCTTCCCCACCGCCGCGGGGCCTACACAGGAGGCTAGGCAAAACTACTCTGCAGAGCTTGGACCCTCCGATCCGTTATGATTTTCAGGCAAACTCAATTGCGCCTGAGAATGAATTCAGGAGGACAAATAATGTGCTAAGTGGAACTAAAGCTAGCCTGGGTACCATCCGATTGTAACGGCAACCCAGAACAAATCGGATGGCACCCAGGCTAAATTAAAGCGACAAGTAACTTTTTTTTGCCAATAGATTCGAGCACTTCATACCCCGTGCTGGAGCCCTGGAGGTTTGCACGTAATGGGAAGAAGAAGACTCCACACCATCTTTTCCGATGCACTTGCGATTAGCCATTGGGCATGAATTAATTTGCAATAAAGTTATTACTGACAGACACTGCAGGATACGGAAGGCTTGGGGGTCCCATTGCCGTTTAGATTATTCTTTTATTTTTAACATCAATTCCATTCAGTAGTTTATTATTATTGGCAGCGATACTAGAGAGGTCTTTGTTTTGCACGCAGTCCATCACCGGTCGGATTTTATTTTGAGCATCCATTCAATAGTAACAGGAAGGATTTAAACTGGTTCACACGGCTTTTAATAATACGATTCAATAATTTGTTATTCTTACTCAGGAATATCAACAGGTCGCAGTTTAAAAGATCATCGTGGGGCGTAGCGGTAGAGTGTTCGAATAGACCCAAGAGGTTCCGGGTTCGAATCCTGCCCGATGTCACCGATCTTGTGCCCTTGGGAAACGCACTTTACACGACTTTCCTCATTTCACTCTGGTATAATGAGTACCTAGCTTCGGTTAGGGACGTTAGATAGAGCTCTCGTGTTTGGAAGAGCCGCACCCCACGCACGTTAAAGAACAGCGCCGCACGAAAAGAGTAGGGGACCTTCCCGGTGTGAGTGGTTCAAACACGCTTACAGTCTGGTCGCAGGTTTGACATCTTTGAAGAGGGGATAGTCACCTGTTATGTCAATATCCTTTAACTAATGTGGCAAATCTTCATAAAAATAGCTAAATAAATAAATAAATCTATACGAGTTAAGGTTGACAGGAACATCTCGTCAATGTAATCGGCTGTTATACATCATAAAAGTTTTGCCGTGCCTCTTTTGACGCCAATAATTCCATGGCCAGACCGGGTCATATTTTCAAGCCGGTGCCCGGCTGGGCAGTTTGCGGAATTGAAGTATGAGACAAAAGAAAACAAAACACACAAAACGTTTCAAGTGTTAAAGGGGGAAGTCAGGGATCGCATAAGCGCAAAAGTACAAAATTAAAAGTAGTCATGAGTATGATTGGTACATATTCTTGAGATGCACTTTTTAAATGGTTCTGAACTTCATTAGTTCCAGCTACCCGGCCGGGTCCCTGGTTTTGAAATGTGACATTCAATATTTACACAAAATGTATGACTGTTGCCATTCCTGTATTTTCTCGAGAAACTGGGAAACATGGGGTTAACGTTGCGTTGCATGGTTTTCACGCTAACGTGTAATACATTCCTCTGACTGAGCCCCAGATATTTTCATCCGTCGGTACAAAAAAAGGGGAAAACCCACGGTCACTAAGCACGTGACATACTCTCTACACCACAAATTTCCCCGTCACCCTCCCCACCCCCGCGGTTTCTACGGGTGGACCCGTCCGATGACACTTGACCTTACAGATCACATACCCCACATGAAAAGTTGCACGACAAGTTTTACTGTCAAAACAACTCATGAGGTGGCGAAGCATGAGTCACATATCAAACAGGGTGTCGTCAACACATGCAACTGTTGTATTTGACTTCTATTAACACCAGCCAACGACGAAGAACCACTATATCGGTAAGTTTCGCTTCCACTGTCGACCAGTCAACATGATATGGAACAGGGAAGTAGTATTGCATAAAAATAACGTAAGCATAGTCAGGTGATAGTCAGACGAATTTGCCGCGAGAGTGGCCAGGTGTGTGCGTTGTACGTCTGGGGATGATGGTACGAAGTAAGTGTGAAGGATTTTTAATCGCAAGATCACTGGCAAAGGCTGTTTTAGACTGAAGTCTCATACATAAACAATCATATCCAAGCAGAGGTTGGGAGGGTGAATTAAATTGCAACAGCCTTAACAGGTACCTTCTTTTGATTCCTAATACAGTATTAATGTTACATTTTTTGCTGACAGTCGAGGGATGGCTATCAGAAAACCAATCCAAACGAGTATAATCCCGGGTGAATGTGTGAAAAGCCACCATATGTGAGGAGGAAATTAGTCTTGCAAAATTAATTAAAATTTAAATTGATTAAAAATTGCAGTCAGGGGGGATGTCAAACTTGTTGTTTGGTACCAGTTTTACCAGTCGCATCATAGCACATAATAAGTAAATTGGCCTGCTAACGTTAGCAGCTTTTCATGAGGGATATAGTGGGCTGACTACTCTCTCTTCGCAGTCAGGGACTGAATTGCGAGGAGCTTACAACTGGCGTTTACAATTTTAAGGGTCTGTAATGGCAACCTTTCAGTGCTTATGATAGTGACCTCCATACGACAGTACCTAGAAACTGCTCAAAGTGCGGCAATAAGACTCTAAGGTTTGATCCACTAACGCAGTGATGAACCTACTTTTTTTCAATATCGGTGTGGTGGGATCTTTAACGTGCTCAAATTGTGGCTCTCCACAAACATTATATAGGGACCTCCTTGCCTGGTTACCAAGCCTTATTCAGTTGCTAATAAGTTCCTGCCTGAATGGCAGCTAAATTAGGCTTGGAAACTACATGTAAGCTAGGGACCTCCATTGATGTCATGACGGAATAAGTCAGCCTTTATTATTAATTTGGAAGGATTGATTGTGATCTCCATGTAAGCATTTGTTGGAAAAGTAGGATCCCTACAATTCCTGACAATGGTTTCTTTGTGAGTACACACATATATAATATATAGAGCATACTGAATGACCGAGTGACCTGGGAGGAGTACATTTTGAACTCAACATGTTGTCACAAATTAGTGGTGACATGCTTGTCTTAACCAAGGCCGTACCTAGGCCTTTACCTTTACACTATCTGAAAACTTGCAGCAAGACAACTGGTATAACCTTACTCACTCACTCACTGTCCGGTTTATTGTCTGTTGTTCCCCGTTTTCTGAGGGTTAGACGTGCTTGCACAATACATCTGGGGCTTGATGGCAGCCCGCCACTTGTCTCTGTCTTAGTACATTAACACGTACTGCCGAAGATAATATCAGATTCTGGTCTGGTTGACTGGGTCTGGTCTATACCTGTACTACTAGCCGACTGCTGTCGACCCCTGTGGCAAGGACACCAGCAGCAGAATAATCATTGAGCCTGGATAGTGAGTGTGACAAGATAACATATATCATTAACAGGTGGTTTCTTAATGCTAATATGTCAGTGGTGAAAATTATCTAAGGGACCACCAAAAAGCGGTTGCATTGGCCAGGTGGTCCCTATGAGTAGGTCACTAGTACAGGATTGACTGTATATCAAATTTCCAAGGGGGTCCTTATGTAGAGGTGGTCACTAGTACAGGTTTGACTGTATATCAGTGGCCAGGTCACGCTGGTGGTCCTTATGTACAGTTGGTCACTTGATCATGACCAGGTTTGACTGTATATCAGTGGTCAGGGGGTCATTATGTAGAGCTGGTCACTTGTACAGGTTTGACTGAACAGTATATCAATAGACAGACTAGATAGTCTTTATGTAGAGGTGATCACAAGTACAGGTTTGACAGTATGTTGCTGACCTCAGAATACCTCACTTCCTTGAAATTACACTGCTGCCTAATTGCATTGTATGACGTATGTTTGACCCATGACGTGTAGGGGAGCCCTTAGGGACTGGAAGAACCTCAAAACTGGCCGGGTGAAAATGTTTTCAAGTCAAAGTCTTGTTACGACAGGCTACACCAGTAGTGGTTAAATTTTGTAGAATTAGAAATTAGAATTTGTAGAATAGAAAGCTACTAGTAGGTAGGAGGTTTTACGTTTGGTTGCAATTGTGTTTTAAGGTTGTGGTTGAAACAATTTTGTTGTACAGTAGTGTAGATTTTGTGATAGAAAGCAAAATTAGCTTAACCTCAAACATTTCAAGAGTTACCATGTCGTTTGTTGTTGTTGTCTTTGCTTCAGGTCTATTTTTCCACTAGACTTGGCTTCTATGTATTTTGAAAAGGCACTGTACATCATTCTGTTATAATTATATCTTCACCCAGATCTTCTTGTATTCCTGCCAATGTCGCAATGTCCTCATTTAATTTTAAAAAGATGTTCTGTCCTTGCTAATTTTTCAGACAAGGCTGTTCCTTGGAGCCATCAGTAGGCTCTGCCTATCAGGCTGAAACCACCAAGAGACTTACAAAGCCATGGAAGAAGGGAAGGAAGAACCTGTGACGGACAAGCCTGGGACACACAAGCATGGGACAGACAAGCCTGGGACAGACAAGCATGGGACAGAGAAGCCTGGGACAGATGAATGTGGGACAGACAAGCCTGGGACAGACAAGCATGGGACAGATGAACATGGGACAGACAAGCATGGGACAGAGAAGCCTGGGACAGATGAATGTGGGACAGACAAGCCTGGGACAGACAAGCGTGGGACAGATGAACGTGGGACAGATGAACCCGGGACTGACAAGTCTGGGACAGACAAGTCTGGGACAGACAAGCCTGGGACAGACAAGCCTGGGACAGATGAACGTAGGACAGATGAATGTGGGACAGGTAAACCTGGGACAGACAAGCCTGGGACAGCTAAACATGTGACAGACGACGACAATGCTGTGATTGGACCCTTGAAACTTTGTGTTGGGCAAGAAAAGGCAAGTCTATTCAGTTCTTTTACACTTAACATCAGTCTAGGTGTATCCATACATACATGTACATGTACATGTACTAGGACAGACATGGGGTCTAAATGCTGCATGTATGTTTGAATTTGGCATGTGGACAATTCATGTGTTTTTTTTTGTATAGCACAGATCAATGAAATTACAACATTTAACACATTTTCTTGTGGACTAGGGGTCATTAAGGTCTTAAGGTTTCTGCCCCGGCTAACCAGGCTTCTCAAAAAGCCTTAAAACTTTTTTGTGTTGAGACGTTTGTATGTGAAATATATTTTTTTGACCTTTGCATCTCCCTAACTCTCCGCATCAAATAGTTATGAAAACGCGAAAATGTTTTATTCCCTGTCAATTTCGGGGGGGTTGCGTCCGCTCGCGGAGACAGCCGTAAATCCCCTGATAAAACAACCAGGGGCCAGTCGGCACATGCGCACTGTGCACCTTCCGCTGATAAAAAAAACATGGCGGACGTTTGTTTTCAGAGAGCCTGGTGCCGCGCCGGCGACAAAAATGGTGACAGATACTTTCATTTTGGCGCAGTTGTAGTTAAGTAGGCTTTCGTATGGTGGTCGCGTGTGCGTGCAGCTAAATGGCCCATCCTTGACGATATTGTACTCTATGTTCGCGGCTTTTGGTTAGTTGTGGAAAGGCCACTGAAAAAAATCTCTACGTAAGCGCGGCCGTCCGCTTGGCCGTATACATACGCGGCGATGAGATGTGGACGCAGAAACTCGTTCTGTACTACCAAAAAGGCTCGATAGACTGAAGTACTACACACTATCGTAGTCTGGCGCATGCTGGTCGTTCAGCCGGCCCCAGTTTGTACGCGGGCCCCGGGCCGGCCGACCGCTGTAGGCCCGAGCCCGCATACGGCTCACTGGAAGCGTAAAATAAACACTGCAGACGTGACCTACATTCTACTGATTTACAAGCAGGCGTTTGAAGGAAGATCGAAATATTTCCTGATACCCCGTTTGTAGGACAAAATGTCAGGACAAACACTTGGATTACGATTGTATTAGGCTTATTATTTGCTTATCCTGTATGTTTTATGTATTGTCAAATTCAAGAGGTGTTCAAAAGTTTTGGTTTTGTTTGTGGGTTTTCTTAGGGAAATGTTGCAACAAAATGCATGTATTTACTGGGTTCATATTGCCAAATTTCTCCAAGAGTTTCCAGACAGAACTCAGAAGCTCAGTGCCATTATAAAGACTAAAGGGAGCTCTTGCTCTGCCGAAACATGTCATTGTCGTAAGTGTATTTTACATCCATAGTTACCTATAACCTCTATCATACTACACTTATTCGTTATTGGAGAGTCTCCGCGAGACCCAGACGAAGGCTGGCCTGATATTAGTAATTCTTTGTGCAAGTGACAACTGCTTTCTCCGGTCTGGCCAAAGTTGGTCTTGTTTACTTTAGGTTAGCCCATGGAATGGAGATTGTGATCATCTCGTGTTTTGATAGCCTGGATGCAGTCCTAATGGCGTTTTGTTCTGGAAACTACTAGTATAAGCCATTTTACACTGCTCCAGGGAAAACAGAATGTCACTAAGGGTGATTTTAGATTTGTAAGAAGACTGAAACGCACACAAGAGCATATCAAATTCAGTTACCTTTACTGTCAATGCAAAGTTGTATGTACATTTGGAAAAAAAAACGATATATGTCCATTTGTATAGTACAAATATAGTACAGAATATACAATGTAGGGTCGGTGAAAATGGTATTAATAAAAAGACTACATTTTTAAAAGCCAAAACAGAGGAGAACAACATTATACAAACATATTACAAACATTATAAAACATCTGCGGTGATTTTGTAAACAACAAAGCAATGAAAACGGAAATTGAATTTGGAAAAAAAACTACATGTACATGTGTATCGTTAGAATCTAACTTAGATATCTCTCTTCATACCTCCATGATATCGCTTTGTGTTTGGAAAGTAAAGCCATGATAGGAAGACAGTGCATAAACAATGGCATCCTGACCAAACCTACTCTCCAAGCAGAGGTTTGGGTTTTGGGGGTATTTTAGCGTGTTTTTAGGCTTTTTTATCGGGGTTTCTCTTTTGCACTGAATTTTTTTTCCTACCAAACCCAACAGGAAAAAAATTCAGAGCAAAAGAGAAACCCCTATAAAAAAGCCTAAAAACACGCTAAAAATACACCCAAAACCCAAACCTCTGCTTGGAGAGTAGACCAAACCGCCATAACTGTCATCCTACCATGGCTTACCATTCCAAAAAGGCACAGTTTTTTTACGAGAGTTTTACGGCTACTGGCCACGCTTGTGGGGGTAAGGTGTGGCGCGGGAGGTCCGGCGTCCGCGGCGGGCAGGCCCCCCGGAAGTTCCAGTGGCGCTCCCGCAGCGGCAGGACGGCCAGGTGGCCGTGGCCAGATCTACGACATCAACGAAGTAGACCTGCACAGGAATGGAAAAAAATGTTTGTACAATACAGCAACTTACTAATCTGCACAGATTACTAGTACCAAATTCTGTAATACAGGCATATGACAAAACCCGTTTAAAATGTTCTTAGATGCACTATATATTTCTGTCGCATAACTTTCTTCCTTATATACTCTCACATAACTGTTATGTGTATGTATAATGAGTTTATGTAGGAAATTCCATCCAGGAATAACTGGTCTAGAGATTCAAATGCCACCACAACGTTCTGTATTACTACAAATGTTTATCAAATGCATAGAGACAAATGTATAGTACATGTATATCAAATGCAGTTAGACAGATGTATAGTATATCAAATGCATGAAGACAAATGTATAGTATATGTCAAATGCAGTTAGACAGATGTATAGTATATCAAATGCAGTTAGACTGAACTTCTAGAAAGTTTGGTTCCAGATCGAGACGATGCCTTCCCAGCCAGGAGGGGAGTCACAAGTTATCTTCAGATTTACCGTCACAAGGTTAGACACAACTTTTAGAAAGTTTATACAAATTTATGTACGTACTGCCCGCTGCTCCTCAACTTGCCCGTCGTACAGGCGGACCGGGTCGTCGGGGAATCGAGCCCGCATGACCCACCTAACCTCTTCCGGGTAGACATAGGTGGGTGTGTCCCTCCCCGGGGCCCGGGAGTCCGCCCCCACCGTCCTGTCGGATCCATACTAGAAAAGAAACCAGCATAGATCAGATTGGGTGAACACCATGCGCATTGTTACAGAACTTTTTATCGTCAAAACTACCAGTAAAACCTATCCAGGATTTTTTGCTCAACACACAAATTATTATTTGGAATTATGTAGCTGACCTTCATGGGATGATAATTTTCTTGCGTTTGCTCGAGAACAAACTAGTGTAGCCTGGTATCTCGACTATCATGGATGGGGCATGCTGTCTCAGGGTCTCTAAAATATATAACAGTTCTCCCCCTCCCAGCTCAACGTACTAACGACGTTCACTCACCCAGAGCCCTCGGAAGAGGGCAGCCGCCAGCCTGCGCCGTGGCCCCCAGTCCGGCCGGCTCGAGTTTGCCGGAGCTGTGTGGGGCAGATGGAGGAGGATGTGCCGCAGGCCAGCTGGCAGGGTGAGGCTGGAAATCGCCGGGGGAAAAAGACATGTTATACCACACAAGGATGTGTGAGAACCGATTTCCTAACCAAGAAGCTACATTTGCTGCAAGGACACGATAATGCGGAGGTCACGTTTACAAACCAGGACCGGCCGGGCAGTCTTGCGGAACGAAAAGTATGATATAAAAGACGAAAAAGCACAAAAACGTATCACAAAACTTGTTTCTACTGCACAGTTAAACTTCAGAATATAGAGAAGCCGTGTCAGACAGGTCTGTTTACATTTCTACCACACATTTTTCTAAACGTCTTTTGACCTACTTTACTAGCGGTCATTAGATCCCACATTCTCTAGCTCTTTCATACATCAGACTTCTTGGAGCACTACGACTGTCAACTCCATCAACTATGAAAATTGCACTAGCTGCCGAAGTCCAGCCCAAAAATATCGATACATGCAGTAACACACGACATTGGGCCATTTTCACCAACGCTATTCTGTGCGGGAACAGCCCCCTTTTTTGGGGGGAGGGGGGTATTTTCTGATCAAACGTAGATCGCACGCAATAGAAGCTCCACGGAGATATATGTAGGCTTGCCAGCCGGAGCTTCTATTGTGTGCGATCTACGGTTTGGTCAGAAAATACCCCCCCCCCAAAAAAAAAACACCGATCCAGGAACGCCTGACAGGAGGCTGCGGGAACAGGGCAAACTTTTTTCAATTACTGCTCAAACTAAACAATACACGTATAGGCTTCTACTTCTGAATAAAAACCTAATATTGTACATACCCGCTCTGCTCGAAAAGTAGTTCTAGCGCCGCCATTGCATTCTCAAGGTCGGCCATTGTTGCGTTGGAACAAGGAGGTTGGATGGAAGGATGCGACAGCACTGTTGATACGAGGTGGTCTGTCCGAAGTCACTGACGATATGACTAAAAACTCAGGCGAAAACATCACGCATGCGCTGTGAAATTGCGTTCTGTGATCAAGCTTCTGATAACGAAAGACTGTCACAACAGTCCCCACATGGTCACTGTTAAAACACCATTATTATTGTCAAATTGACAAATGGCTTCATCCGGTTTTGTCTTTCATCTAAATGCGCAGCAGATTTGTTTGTTTGTGTATTGTTGAAGTGACTTTTCTATGACTTTTCTATTTTCTATGTCTGATCTCAAGCTCTTTTATTAATCATGGATAAATAAAAAGAAAAAATGTGAGAAACACTGTAATAGTTGCCACCGAAATCACTCATTGGTAACAAGGTCACTTCGAAATTTCTCGCAGATGAAGCCGACACATTAGGTAGTCGATTAGCACCTCGTGGTTTAGGCCATAAATCACCGATACCCAGCAAGGCTCAGCACTTTTCTTATCTACTGACTGCCACAGAATGTGTGAAAATGGAAGAGCGCCTCTGATGTCAATCGATGATCTAATAAGTTTCAGATAGGCGCTAACTCCTCAGTAAGCTCTTTTATGGCTTTGCAAGTCAAGCCTGCTGGGAACAGCCTGTTTTCACAAATTCCAGGCCTGGCTTGTGCTTTTACCAGGCGTGCTAAATCGGAAACGTTTACTGATCATTTTCGATCCATAACTAAGCATAAGCCTGATCTGAGAAAAACTTATGTCTGTCTAGAATATAAAATGATGGTACTGTTCCACATACACTTACTTCCCATTTCAAAGAAACATACGAAAAACATGAACTGACATGGGCAGTTTCTCTTATTCTAGTATATGAACGATCTGTACAGAAAACATAGACGCCACTTGTCGGTGAATGAATTCTTACCATAGTGAGTCTGCATTCGTACAAGTACAGAATATATAGAGGCCACAACTCAAAGATACAGTATTTACATTTATTTCTACCGCACAGTTCGATCAGAAACGTGCCCTGTAAAATTTCTGTTTACATTTCAAGATCTTGTCAAGAAAAGTCTAGGCACATTACATCTTGTCAAGAAAAGTCTGGCACATTACATCTTGTTTACGTCACTGCTGGAAATGTCACTCGAGTGGTCCACATACTCTTACTGCCAATTTCAAACAAACATACAAAATACATACACTGACATGGGCAGTTTCTCTTTCTTATACTAGTATATAAACAATCTCTGTACAGAAAACAGAGGCCACAGCTCAGATATACAGTATTTTACATTTATTTCTACCGCACAGTTCGGTATTCATGTTTACATAACTGCTGTGACTGGAGATGCCGAGTGGTCGCGTGGCAGCTAGGGTTGCCAAGTGTTCGGAACAAAGGGATTAGATTAGCACCTCAGATCATAAACAAGAGGGCCTGCAAGGGGGGTAGTGATTACGAATTACGCAAAATTTTCGCCGTCTATTACGAATTACGCAAAATTTTCGCCGTCTATTACGAGACCTGATTGCGACTTTACGATTTGCGGCTAATGTCCAATTACGAATTACGCTGATTTTTGCGGAGGCTGCCTACGAATTACGAAGTCTAAAACGGCCTGATTACGCTTTACGAAAAAGGGCTTGCAGGCCCTCAAACAACTCAACGCGCAGTTAGCATTTTCTGTTTCTTATACTAGTACATGTATATATATATACTATAAGAGCAATCTATACCTTATTGAATCAGGCCTGCCTCTTGGTTTTTCTTGCTTTCCTTCTGGGTTGCTTGGGGGGATCACGGCTCTTTCGTTTTCTGCTAGCGCTGTTCCCGGTAGTTTGGACTGGCGGACCCAAACCCACAACTCTACCCACTCTCCTGTCTTCCCTTACGATGAGCTGGCTGTCTTTTACCAGAGTAGCCCTGGCACCCTCCTCCTCCTCTGCAATGAAGAAATGTACAAAAATCTAAACAACAAGAAAGTATGCCCACCACACGAAAGTGTGCACGTTGAACAAAGCTAACCTTTCAGAAGGATGAAAAACTGTTGTCAGTAGTATTTTAAAATGAATTCATCAACTAGGACTAGGACTGTCTTTATTCAACATACAAAAACACATCAATGCTTTACCTGAATGCACTTCACCATCACTGTCTGCCTCGGCATCTGCAGTCCCATAGCTGTGCTGGATGG
>NW_017804164.1:10339-35445 GCF_001625305.1 Branchiostoma belcheri | reverse complement strand
CTTGTAGGGTTTATCTCCTGTATGGGTTCTCATATGTTTGGATAAGTCAGACTTGTGAGCTGTCCGGTACCCGCATTCCCCACACATGTAGGGTTTCTCACCGGTGTGTTTTGCTAGATGTTGGTTTAAATGAATTTTCTGTGCTGCAGAATAGTCACACTGGTCACACTTGTAGGGTTTTCTCCTGTATGGGTTCTCTATATGCCGGGATAAGTGAGACTTCCATGCCACCCTGTATCCACACTCCCCACACATGTAGGGTTTCTCACCAGCGTTATCCAAGTTGACTTGTTGTGCTGCCGCCTGGCCTTGAACATTGCTTGTTTTGCTGTCACAGTGGACCTGCGAAACCCCGGTGGGAGACCCATCACAGCAGTTCTGACCAACTCCGGTGGGAGACCCGTGTCTTGTCGCTGCCATGTTCAGCCTAATGAAAAAATTAAGAAATTATACATACATTATACATATACATATCACATGGCTTTAAACCCATCAAAGTGCAAAGTGATGGTGTTTTGCTTCGCTAGGCATCCACCCCCGCCGCCTGTCATCACAATTGGACCCTCCCAACTTGAGGTGGTACAGTCAGCACGTGTCCTTGGAGTTATCCTGCAGCACGACCTAAAGTGGACTGAGCATGTGACTACAGTTGTCGGCAGAGGGAGTAAAAGACTGTATGTGCTACGAAATCTAAAGAAGCATGGACTCGAGACAAGTGACCTCATACTCATCTTCATTGGTTTTGTTCGGCCCGTCCTCGAGTACGCGTGCGTGTTATGGCACCCCGGTCTGACTAGAGAACTGTCCCTGAAAATTGAACGTGTCCAGAAAAGAGCACTAAGGACTATACTGGGTAATGACTATACCGACTACCAATCTGCTCTGAACCTTACCGGTCTCAGCCGTCTTGACGCTAGACGACAGGAACTGTGCCTAAGATTCGCAACTTTACTTGTTAACTCTGAGAAGTACCGTGAATGGTTGCCACCTAGACGGGGTGATACTCACCTCAGAACTCTCAGAAATAGCAACTCTTTTACTCAGTACAAATGCAGAACTGCTCGGTATCAGAACAGCACGTTTCCCTTCTGCGTACGACTGCTAAATGATAACATGTAAATTTCCGTGCGGCCTCCATGTATATAAAATAGCTTATCTATAAGTAAAACGTTTTAAAATGTAGTCACCAATTGATTTTAATATATTGAATGATCGTACATTCCTGTTTTAATCTACGTGATAAGAATTCTGTATTATGTTGTCTAAGATGAACGAATTGTGAAAGAACCACAATTCAGCCTATGTAAGGCTGCCAGGGTTTTTATCCTCAATAAACCATTTCATCATCATCATCATCATCATCATCATCATTGTCAGAATTGTCAATGATAAAATTGGGTTTATAGAAAATTAGGTTTAAAGAGTTCTGACTTCAACAATTTTAACCTGATGCATAACAACATAACCCAGCATAATTCCTCCTCTCCGAAAGGAGGAGGAAAGCCCGCCTCACAACATTCTACAAAATAGTGCATAAAATTACTATGATCCCTACAGACAAACTGCTCAGGCCAGCTTAGGGGCGTACCCGAGGGAGTCATCAATATAAATTCCAACCCATACACGCACGTAGAGACGCCTATAAATACTCCCTCTTTCCCCGCACAATTCCACAATGGAACGCCTTGCCTGGCCCGGTAACCATGGCTCCCACCGTTGAGTCCATCCGGGCCAGGCTGGAGGCCTGCCCGCCTTAGACCAAGGCCTCCCCCCCCCCAAAGTGCCCCAACAGGGGCTATATGGGGGTATAGCCGGCAAAGATGAAGATGAATTCTAGCGTGTTGCATATTTTGCATTTAAATAAAGTTGCTGTTGCGACAAAATAAATGTTAGATCTTGATTATCACTCTCACTCACTCACTCACTCACCCACTCAAGATCACTCTCTCACTCACTCACATACTCACTTTCTCACTCACTCACTCACTTTCTCTCTCTCACTCACTCACTCACTCACTCACTCACTCACTCACTCACTCACACCAGAGCTTGCTCAAAATATTTCACTTATCAATTCTACAACTACAAACAATGGGTAAAATGGGAAGCTAGGCTGGAAAGAGAGTCGGCAGTATAGCCTATAGGTTTGGTCACCAGGCTTCTCTATTTACTGTTTTTACAAATCAGTTCTACGCGTTTCTAGATTTTGTAATGTACGCCTTGTGCGATTCCTTACAATACAATTAACATTTCCATATAATTTCACGTTCTCTAAAAAGGCCACTTTGCCTGATGCAAATCGACGTACATGTAAGTGGCGAGGGTTCAACGTAGGTTAGGTTTCGCCCTCCTCCCCCTTTAATTCAACAATATTTACATCCCGAAAATGTCTACAAATTTTCATCCTACTGCGGTTCTTCTTCCACAACAATGGTCTTAAACTATTCCCCTCAACACCAGAATACGTTTCTGTCCGTTTCTAAGCCTTACCTGCTTCCTATGACGGTTTTTCTCTTCACGTAAACCTGAACTCGGGCAGCTTTGTCCTTCCTTCGTCTCGTGAGGTCAGAGGTGAACGCCAAGTGGGTCAAAGGTAAAGTTGTGTGCCTGATTACCCAAGCAGTGCACTTGACGTCAGGTAGCACGTTACGCTTTCCTCATAATGTCAACGTTCTGCGTTCAAACCGACCACCTTATAACGTAACAAGCGTCTGACGTTTGTCTCTGATGTACCTTTAAAGAGATAATTTAAGGGAATGAATGTCAAGCCAAACTGTTTGGTCTGAATCTTGACTTCTGTGTTTTATGATCAACTCACCACCTCTGACAATATTCCATCCAAGAAAAAAAGCAATACAGAAGGAAACATTGTGCTCAAGGTTCATAACGATTTAATTGTGTTAGCGGAAAGTTTCTATAGATATATCTTCTAAAAGTAATACAAAACAAACAGGATTTTGAACTCATATCCAACAAAACGCCTACGTTTTCACAACTGTAAAATACTTCCTACTATTGGAAACTAAAGCAAGTCGGTCATTTTACACCGATGCTAATTAGCATAAAGATTTTACTACAAACCAAACGCTAGTTTCCTGTGTATATGTTAGTCAAAAGATATTATTGTGTCTGTAAGACATACAGGTAAACACTTAGACAAAGTGAAGTACATATGTACATGTATTAACAAGAAATCGAAGCTCCTTCAATCGAACAAACTCAACGTTACCTTCTACCTTTCAACTAACTTCTATACAACATAACGTGTACGTTTTCACAACTGTAAAATACTTCCTGCTATTGGAAACTGAAGCAAGTCGGTCATTTTACACCGATGCAAATCAGCGCAAAGATTTTACTACAAACCAAACCAAACGCTAGTTTCCTGAGTATATGTTAGTCAAAAGATATTATTGTGTCTGTAAGACATACAGGCAAACACTTAGACAAAGTGAAGGATTAACAAGAAATCGAAGCTCTTTCAATGGCTTCATTGATGCTTACAATCTCAACATTAGCTTCTACCTTTCAACTACTGTTTACAATCACTTAGCGATGTTAAATACTGTACATTTACATTATCCAATCAATACCAACAAATTTTGGTGTTCTACCACAAATTAAGTTTACTGTTCAAAAATTACAAATCTGGTTATCAAATGATGGATTCGTTTCCAAACTATACAGTTGATAGTTAAAGAAAGTATATTTGTCTGGCTAAGAATTATTCTTGTAACTAAACCACAGTTTTACAGTGATTAAAAATGCAGTGGACAAAAAGTGCCTATGACATTTCGTCAGGAAAAACTTGCATATTTGCAAATATTACTAGAAGCATATCTTATAATAAATAATGTAGTTAGCCTAAATGGTTTCAAAATTATTGTACTGTATCCGTAAGCTACATATAGTCTGAAGACAGAAAAACTATACTTAAGAGAAGATTATGCACATTAAATGTCACTACGAAATGGTCACAGTTGCAGAATTGGTGCCTCCGTGTGAATTCTTTTATGTCGAGTTAGGGCAGACTTAGTGTCTGCAGAATAGCTACACTGGTCACACTTGTAGGGTTTCTCTAGTATATATGGGTTCTCATATGTTTGGATAAGTTAGACTTTTGAGCAGTCCTGTACCCACACTCCCCACACATGTAGGGTTTCTCACCGGTGTGTTTTAGTACATGTCTGTCCAAATGAGCTTTCCGTGCTGCAGAATAGTCACACTGGTCACACTTGTAGGGTTTTTCTCCTGTATGTGTTCTCATATGTTCGGATAAGTGAGACTTTTGAGTTGCCCTGTACCCACACTCCCCACACATGTAGGGTTTCTCACCGGTGTGTTTTGCTAGATGTCTGTCCAAATCAGATTTCTTTGCTGCAGAATAGTCACACTGGTCACACTTGTAGGGTTTTTCTCCTGTATGGGTTCTCATATGTCGGGATAAGCTGGACCTGTCAGCTGTCCTGTACCCACATTCCCCACACATGTAGGGTTTCTCACCGGTGTGTTTTGCTAGATGTTTATCCAAATCAGATTTCTGTGCAGCAGAATAGTCACACTGGTCACACTTGTAGGGTTTATCTCCTGTATGGGTTCTCATATGTCGGGATAAGTGAGACTTCTTTGTTGCCCTGTACCCACACTCCCCACACGTGTAGGGTTTCTCACCGGTGTGTTTTGCTAGATGTGTGTCTAAATTAGATTTTAGTGCTGCAGAATAGTCACACTGGTCACACTTGTAGGGTTTATCTCCTGTATGGGTTCTCATATGTTTGGATAAGTCAGACTTGTGAGCTGTCCGGTACCCGCATTCCCCACACATGTAGGGTTTCTCACCGGTGTGTTTTGCTAGATGTTGGTTTAAATGAATTTTCTGTGCTGCAGAATAGTCACACTGGTCACACTTGTAGGGCTTTTCTCCTGTATGGGTTCTCATATGTATGGATAAGGTAGACTTGTAAGCCGCCCTGTACCGACACTCCCCACACATGTAGGGTTTCTCACCAGCATTATCCAACTTGACTTGTGTTGCTGCCTGGTCTTCAACATTGCTTGTTTTGCTGTCACAGTCGACCTGGGAAACTCCGGTGGGAGACCCATCACAGCAGTTCTGACCAACTCCGGTGGGAGACCCGTGTCCTGCCATTGCCATGTTCAGCCTAATGAAAGAAATTATGCAGATTAAGCGTTATAAGCTGTCAATGATAAAATAGAATTCATAGAAAAAAGCTTCAAAGAATTCTAACTTCACTAAGCTTTACAATTTTAACCTAATGCATTACAACGTAACCCAACATAATTCTAACGTGTTGTCTTTCTCGCATTTGAATAAATTTGCTTCTATGTTGTTACAAAATCATAATTTGAGATCTTACAATCTCTTACTCACACCACCAATCTCTTAAAACATTTTATATCACATTATTTATTACTTCTACGACTACGAACAATGGGTAAAATGACTTCATTCGCTAGGCTGGAAAGAGAGTCGGCAGTATAGCCTATAGGTTTGGTCACCAGGCTTCTCTATTTACTGTTTTTACAAATCAGTTCTACGCGTTTCTAGATTTTGTAATGTACGCCTTGTGCGATTCTTTACAATACAGTTAACATTTCCATATAATTTCACGTACGTATACTCTAAAAAGATAACTTTGCCTGATTCAGCATGACGTACATGTAAGTGGCGAGGGTCAAACGTATGTTTGGTTTCGCCCCCCTCCCCCTTTAATTCCACGATATTCACATCCCGAAAATGTCTACAAATTATCGGCCTACTGCGGTTCCTCTTCCACAGAAATGGTCTTAAACTATTCCCCTCAACATCAGAATACTTTTCTTTCCGTTTCTAAGCCTTACCTGCTTCCTATGACGGTTTTTCTCTTCGCGTAAACCGGAACTCGGGCAGCTTTGTCCTTCCGTCGTCTCGTGAGGTCAGAGGTGAACGCCCATCGGGTCAAAGGTGAAGTTGTCTGCCTGAATACCCACATAGTACATTTGACGTCAGTTGGCACGTTACGTTCTCCTCATAATGTCAACGTTCTAAGTTTCAAACCGACCACTTTAAGAACGTAACACGCGTCTGACTTTTGTTTCTGATCTACTTTAAAAGAGATAATTTAAGGGAATAAATGTCAAGCGAAACTGTTTGGTCTGAATCTTGATTTCTGTGTTTTATGATCAACTCACCACCTCTGAAAATATCCCATCCAAGGAAAAAAAGGCAACACAGAAGGAAACATCATGTTCAAGGTGCATAACTATTTAATAATGTCAATGGAAAATATCTAGATACATCTTTGAAGAAAAACTACAACTACAAAACTGGAAATTTACTTGTATACACTATCGTCTACCTTTTCACTGGCGTAAAATTACTTCCTACTTTGGAAACTGAAGCACATCAGTCATTTCACATCGATACAAATTCATACCATTAGCTTTTGGGTTTTATCCTAACAAACTTTAGTAGTTTAAAGAGATGATATTAGTTACAAGACATAATTGTGTTTGTAGGACATATAGGCAAACACTTCGTGACAGAAACTACTAGTAGATACACAGGAAATCTAAGCTCGTACACACACAACACTAACGTCTACATTCCAACTACTGTGTACAAATACAGCACTAGTGTCTACGTTTCAGCTTCAACTACTGTATACAATCACTTACCGATGTTAATTACTGATTATGTATATGTACATTATCCAATCAATACTATAACGCTTACTATTCTCACTCTACAATTCTAGATAGCTAAAATAGATTTTGATATCTCATATTACAACAAACCGAAACGAAGACTTCTTCTTGTACCTAAATTATAGCCATAACTTAATTAGATATTAAAGTGCCTACTTTGCCTACTTGCAAACATAATGTATATTATCCAATCAATACTATAACATTTACTATTCTCACTCTACAATTCTAGATAGCTACAATAGATTTTGATATCTGACATTACAACAAAGTAAATGGGCTACTGAGCGAAACTAAGACTTATTCTTGTACCTAAATTATAGCCATAACTTAATTAGATATTAAAGTGAACAAGTATAGGGCTTTTTCTTGGGAAAAACCTTTGCCAACTTGCAAACATCATGAATTCTTACAGAATATTCAGCCTAAATGTTAATGAACATAACTGTCATATACCCTTAAGACTAGTATCAAAATATTAAGTAGTAAAAACTGTAGTTAACAGCAGACTGTTCGTACTAAATGTCACTACGAGATGGTCACAGTTGCAGACTTGGTGCCTCTGTATGAATTTTCATATGTCGAGTTAGGGAAGTCTTAGAGGCTGCAGAATAGCTACAATGGTCACACTTGTAGGGTTTTTCTGATGTGTGTGCACTCATATGTCGGGATAAGGTAATCTTTTGAGTTGCCCTGTACCCGCACTCCCCACACATGTAGGGTTTCTCACCAGTGTGTTTTGCTATATGTTCGTCCAAAGCATATTTCCATGCTGCAGAATAGTCACACTGGTCACACTTGTAGGGTTTTTCTCCTGTATGGGTCCTCATGTGTCGGGATAAGTTGAACCTTTGAGCTGTCCTGTACCCACACTCCCCACACATGTAGGGTTTCTCACCGGTGTGTGTTGCTTTATGATCATCTAAGGTGGACTTCCGTGCAGTAGAAAAGTCACACTGGTCACACTTGTAGGGTTTTTCTCCTGTATGGGTTCTCATATGTCGGGATAAGTGAGACCTGTCAGCTGTCCTGTACCCACACTCCCCACACATGTAGGGTTTCTCACCGGTGTGTTTTGCTAGATGATTATCCATATGTTTGTCATCGGCATGTTTTGATAGATGTTTGCCCAAAGCAGATTTCCATGCTGTAGAATAGTCACACTGGTCACACTTGTAGGGTTTTTCTCCTGTATGGGTTCTCATATGTTTGGATAAGTCAGACTTGTGAGCTGTCCAGTACCCGCATTCCCCACACATGTAGGGTTTGTCACCGGTGTGCTTGACTAGATGTTGGTCTAAATTGTGTTTCAGTGCTGCAGAATAGTCACACTGGTCACACTTGTATGGTTTTTCTCCTGTATGAGTTCTCATATGTTGGGATAATGTAGACTTGTAAGTCGCCCTGTACCCACACTCCCCACACATGTAGGGTTTCTCACCAGCGTTATCCAAGTTGGCTTGTGCTGCCGCCTGGTCTTCAACATCGGTTGTTTTGCTGTCACAGTCGACCTGGGAAACCTTGGTGGGAGACCCATCACAGCAGTTCTGACCAACTCCGGTGGGAGACCCGTGTTCTGCCGTGGCCATGTTCAGTCTAATTGGAAAAAAAATATTCGAAGTGTGAAAAACTGCAAATGATAAACTTGACGGTTGAAAAGAGAGTCGTTATTATAGGTTTGGTCTGGTCTATCCGGACATTCGCTGTTTTCACAAATCATATTTTCTAGAATTGTAATGCACGTCTTATTGTTGGTTTCTTTTTCTTTAATACCCACGATCATAATAAAGATCATTCTGACATACTCATTTGCACCTGACTGAAGTGAGGAAAGGCGTGAACAGTGCCTTTCTCAAGGGCACATGATCAACTTGGCAGTCCAGGCAAGACCTCTAGGGGTTTTTTTTTTTATTGAAACATATAGTGACAAGACGTGGTGGCGACACACTCAAGTTACACTTATATTCATGTCACCTCCAGACAACACATATCATCAAATGACGGAATTCGCGGCGAATTGGGAACATTTCCTGTCATGATTGATGCCGAAATAAAACTTATAAAATACTGGCACCGTTTGGAAAATTTACCCGAAGACGCTCTACTCCACGAGGCATACAATATTCTACATTCCGCTGATTCTGACTGGGTAAATCATATACACGACATCCTTAATTATAACGGTTTTGGATATGTATGGAAAAACCCCAGGTTGTATCACGTTAACATGTTTGCAGATCAATTACGACGTCGTTTACAGGATATTTACATCCAAGAATACCATACTTCTGTTCAAAACAATTCAAAACTTTCTGTCTATTCGATGTTAAAGACGAGGTACGGACAAGAAAATTACCTTTCTGAAATACACAATTTTGAAGTTCGTAGATCGATTACAAAGATGAGAATTTCTTGCCATAAAATTGAATATAGAATTAGGAAGATATAAAAAAATTCCTCGCGACCAGAGGTTTTGTCCATTCTGTCCCAATGATATTGAAGATGAACAACATTTTATTTTGAATTGTACACTATATAACGATAAACGCACAAAGCTGTTCAACCTTCTCTCCGCCTGCTCAACAGAATTTGTTACATTTCATGCTATAGATAAATTTAAGTTCATCCTAGAAGGCAATAACCCTTACTGTGTACAAATAGGTAAATATATCAAAGAATGTTTAGACCTTAGAACAAGTAGTATTAGTTGACCCACCTATTGTTCTGTACGTAGGATATTTTCGTTATACCCATGTATAACTGTCTGTATATCTACATGTCTTTGACCTTACAAAAGTCGCTGTACTTTTTGTTGTGTCAATAAAGTTCTTCTTCTATTACACAAGACAAGCAAAGCACGAATTAAAATATAGAAATTGAATACAATAATCAATCAATGAACAAGTGAAACAAATATATAACTACTGGCAGGACTGATTAAGATATTACAAAAAACAATTGGATTCTAACAAAATGTCTGTACATATAGTAATATTTGAGAGAAAAGAATTGAAGAACCTCTTAAAATCATCAGAAAGATCATCCAAGTCAGTAATGAAGCCAATCAGTGTTTTCAAGTTGCCAAAAAGGGCATTTCGCTGTTGAGTGTAGTTGGGGCAGTGTAACAAAAAGTTACAGAACCTCTAAGTCGTAATACGCTACTCTCATTACGCAACCCCATATTTTTGCGATTCTTTAGAATCATTTTTGTTTTCTCTTTAGAATTCAATTAACATTTCTCTATTTCTAGAGTGTGCGGAACAAAACAGCTGAACTGGCGACAGTAGTTGACACTTACAAGCCAGATATAGTAGCAGGTACAGAGTCATGGCTCAACCAAAACATAACAAGTAGTGAAATATTCCCCAGCAACTACATAGCACACCGGAAAGACAGACAAACTGGCCAAGGAGGTGGTGTATTTCAGGCCAACAGAGATGATCTAATTGTTACCCATAGGCCAGACCTTGACACAGACTGCGAGGTTCTGTGGACACAAACTCAACTTGCAGGAAGGAGACCACTGATAATAGGTACATACTACAGACCCCCATCAGACCAGGGCAATAGTCTGGATGAACTTGACAGGTCTATAGGTAAAATGGGAGCAAAAATAAACTCTGACAATGTGATCATTCTTGGCGATTTCAACACCCCTGGCATCAAATGGGATACTACTGTAGCTGACAACAGTCAGGCCTACACAGGCCAAGCAGAGAAACTACTAAACCTAATGGATAACCACGGGTTATTTCAAACAGTCCAGGAACCAACTAGAAATGGTAATCTCTTGGACCTGGTCTTAGTTAATAACCCCAACATAATTGAGAAGACCACAGTAGTCCCGGGGATAAGTGACCACGACATGGTTCTAGTGGACGTTAACCTGGCGCTGAAACAAAACAGGAAACCTAAGAGAAAAGTGTACATCCGCACAAAAGCCGACGAACCAGCCATTAAGAAAGACCTAACGGATTATGCAACTAACTTTCACAAAAGAACTCAGGATATGTCAGTTACACAGAAGTGGTCAGACTTCAAAGACAAAATGAAAGACACGATGAACAAGCACATCCCAAGTAAGATAACATCAAGCAGATACAACTTGCCTTGGTTCAACAGAAACCTAAGGAGGCACTGTCGTAAGAAGCAGCGGCTCTATAACAAAGCTAAGAAAACAGGCCAAGAGGAAGACTGGAACAAATATAAGAGAGTTAAGAAGGGAGTTCAGAAAAGCATAAGACAAGCACACTCTAAATACGTGGCAGACATACTGGGAGAAGCTATAGTTGACAAACCCAAAACATTCTGGTCGTACATAAAAGGACTGAGGAAAGACCTTGTTGGGGTAGCACCCCTAAAGGTGGGAAATACCATCATCAGTGACAGCGGGAAAAAAGCAGAAGTACTCAGTTCACAGTTCAAAAGTGTTTTCACAGAGGAAGACATCACAGATATGCCAACTCTAGGTCAGCCCTGTACTCCTCCAATGGAACATATAGTAGTTTCTACTGATGGTGTCGAAAAAATGCTTCAAGGTCTCAATCCCTCTAAAGCATCCGGACCAGACCAAATACCACCGTGGTTCCTCAAGTTGACAGCTAGTGAAATCGCGCCTGTTCTAACCAATATTTTCCAACACTCGCTAAACACTGCAGAAATCCCTAAAGATTGGAGGGATGCAAATATATGCGCCATCTTTAAAAAAGGAGATAGAGCGGTCCCCAGCAACTACAGACCTGTTTCACTGACCTGCATATCCTGCAAACTACTTGAACATATCATCCATAGCCAAATCATGAAGCACCTAGAAAGTTACAGTATATTAACGGATTACCAGCATGGATTCAGAGCCAAACGATCCACAGAAACACAGCTTATACTAACAGTCCATGACATAGCTGGCGCACTAAACAGTAAACGGCAGGTAGATTTAGCAATACTTGATTTCACTAAAGCCTTGATAAAGTCCCCCATGGCAGGCTCATCTCAAAACTGGAGTATTATGGAATCCAAGGCCCTACGCTGAATTGGTTAAAGGCTTTCCTGACCAACAGGGAGCAAACAGTAGTGGTTGAAGGGAAGGCGTCGGCTCCAGTTAAAGTAGCGTCTGGGGTCCCTCAAGGAACCGTCCTGGGGCCATTGCTCTTTCTCTTGTACATAAATGACCTACCAGATCAGCTTGACTCAAATGTGAGGTTATTTGCCGATGACTGTCTATTGTATGTAGAGCTTTCTACACAGACCGACTCACAACTTCTCCAAAAAGACCTGAACACCCTGGAAGAATGGCAAAGCAAATGGCTCATGCAGTTTAATCCAGAAAAATGCTACATTATGCACATAACAAACAAACGAACACCACATGCAACTAGCTACCAGTTTTGTGGTCAGGCTTTAGCAACCACAAAAATCCATCCGTATCTGGGCGTCACGCTAACAAGCGGACTGAAGTGGGGTGCACATGTTAATAATATCACAACTAAGGCGAAACAGACATTGGGATTGATTAAACGTAATCTGTGGGCATGTCCAGCGAGAGTAAAATCACTTGCATACACGTCACTTGTAAGACCGAACCTAGAATACGCTGCGACAGTATGGGATCCATATACAAAGAAAGACAAAGACAAATTGGAAAGGGTACAGAATCAAGCTGCAAGATTCTGTATGAACAACTATGTAAGAGGTGCTAGTGTCACGGAAATGAAAAGAAACCTACAGTGGACCTCACTTAAAGACAGAAGAAAGATGTCTAGGCTATGCATGATGTACAAAATGACTAATAAACTGGTGGATGTCCCAACTACTAAGTACCTAATACCAGCCCAGAAGAGAACAAGAAATAGCCACGCATTCAAGTACCAGAGTTATCAACCAAGGATTGAGGTGTTCAAGAATTCATTCTTTCCTAGAACTATCGCAGAGTGGAACTCACTGTCACCAAGTACAGTAGGGGCACTGTCAATAGATAGCTTTAAACAATGTCTAGAGCTAGAAGTTCAAGGGTTAGGTGGAACAAGTCGATCGGTGTAATATAGCCAGCTGCCGCCGCGCCGCGTGCCTGCGAAGCTGGTGTGTTACGCCGAAAGGCGGTTATACCGGCTATACAGATACAGATACAGATACAGATNGGGAGACCCGTGTCCTGCCATTGCCATGTTCAGCCTAGACGAAAAAAACGAAGAAATTATACAGATTAAGCGTTATAAGCTGTCAATGATAAAATAGAATTTATAGAAAACAAGCTTCAAAGAATTCTAACTTCACCAAGCTTTACAATTTTAACCTAATGCATTACAACATATAACCCAGCTAACGTGTTGTCTTTCTCGCATTTGAATAAATTTGCTTCTATGTTGTTACAAAATCATAATTTGTGAGATCTTAAAATCACTCACTCACAACACCAATCTCTTAAAACATTTTATATCATATTATTTATTACTTCTACGACTACGAACAATGGGTAAAATGACTCCATTCGCTAGGCTGGAAAGAGAGTCGACAGTATAGCCTATAGGTTTGGTCACCAGGTTTCTCTATTTACTGTTTTTACAAATCAGTTCTACGCGTTTCTAGATTTTGTAATGTACGCCTTGTGCGTTTCTTTACAATACAGTTAACATTTCCATATAATGTCACGTACTCTAAAAAGGTCACTTTGCTTGATTCAGCATGACGTACATGTAAGTGGCGAGGGTCAAACGTATGTTTGGTTTCGCCCCCCTCCCCCTTTAATTCCACGATATTCACATCCCGAAAATGTCTACAAATTATCGGCCTACTGCAGTTCTTCTTCCACAGAAATGGTCTTAAACTATTCCCCTCAACATTAGAATACTTTTCTGTCCGTTTATAAGCCTTACCTGCTTCCTATGACGGTTTTTCTCTTCACGTAAACCGGAACTCGGGCAGCTTTGTCCTTCCTTCGTCTCGCGAGGTCAGAGGGGAATACACTTTGGGTCAAAGGTGAAATTTGTTAACCTGATTACCCATGTAGTACATTTGATGTCAGTTGGCACGTTACGTTTTCCTCATAATGTCAACGTTCTGCGTTCAAACCGACCACCTTAACAACGTAACACGCGTCTAACTTTTGTTTCTGATCTAATACGAAAGAGATAATTTAAGGTAATAAATGTCACGCCAAACTGTTTGGCCTAAATCTTGATTTCTGTGTTTTATGATCAACTCACCACCTCTGACAATATTCCATCCAAGGAAAAAAGGAACACAGAAGGAAACATGTTCAAGGAGATATTATACATCATGAGGGAATAACTACTATTTGTCTATCAATGTGTGCTATATAATCAGTATCGAGGTAGAGGAGCTATAGTTAAGATTCTACGTACAAAATGTCACTACGAGATGGTCACAGTTGATGACTGATTTATTGATTAAAACATTTTGCAGCCCGGAGGCTGAATTGCATGTTTCCTTACATCAGTGTCCACCTTAACAACTTTAAAATATTCTGCTAGCTAAGAATTCATACATAAAATTGAGTGGCGACCTCTACATATATACATCATAAAAGACAATACATTATTTGTTTACGTTAACTCATTTAGGAGTTTTACTATATAGGGCAAGGGGCTCTTGGAGTAGCGCTTCGTACGTGCTAGAATTGGGTCGAAGTTGTTTTTTTGCCTTGTTTTGACTCTGCATGAATTCGGATATGTCGGGATAGGGCAGCCCTGGAGGCTACAGAATAGTTACACTGGTCACATTTGTAGGGTTTTTCTCCTATATTGGGCTCTCATATGTCGGGATAAGCTGGACCTGTCACCTGTCCTGTATCCACACTCCCCACACATGTAGGGTTTACTCACCGGTGTGTTTTGCTTTAAGTTCATCTAAAGAGACTTTCTGTGCTGCAGAATAGTCACACTGGTCACACTTGTAGGGTTTTTCTCCTGTATGGGTTCTCATATGTCGGGATAAGTGAGACCTGTCACCTGACAAATCATATTTCCGTGCTGCAGAATAGTCACACTGGTCACACTTGTAGGGTTTTTCTCCTGTATGGGTTCTCATATGTTGGGAGAAGTAAGGACTTGTTAGCTGTTCTGTACCCACACTCCCCACACATGTACGGTTTCTCACCGGTGTGTTTAACTACATGATTGTCCAAACTGGATTTCTGTGCAGCAGAATAGTCACACTGATCACACTTGTAGGGTTTTTCTCCTGTATGGGTTCTCATATGTCGGGATAAGGTAGACTTTTGAGTTGCCCTGTACCCACACTCCCCACACATGTAGGGTTTCTCACCGGTGTGTTTTGCTAGATGTAGGTTTAAAGAAGATTTCCTTGCTGCAGAATAGTCACACTGGTCACACTTGTAGGGGTTTTCTCCTGTATGGGTTCTCATATGTAGGGATAAGGTAGACTTGTAAGCTGCCCTGTACCCACACTCCCCACACATGTAGGGTTTCTCACCAGTGTGTTTTGCTAGATGTAAGTCCAAAGAGGACTTGTGTGCTGCAGAATAGCCACACTGGTCACACTTGTGGGGTTTTTCTTCCTGTATGAGCTCTCATATGTTTGGATAAGTCAGAATTTCTAGCTGTCCTGTATCCACACTCCTCACACATGTAGGGTTTCTCACTGGTGTGTTTTGCTAGATGTTGGCCCAAAGCAGATTTCTGTGCAGCAGAATAGTCACACTGGTCACACTTGTAGGGTTTTTCTCCTGTATGGGTTCTCATATGTCGGGATAATTTAGACTTGTAAGCCGCCCTGTACCCACACTCCCCACACATGTAGGGTTTCTCACCAGTGTTATTCAAGTTGACGTGTGCTGCCGTCTGGTCTTTAACATTGCTTGTTTTGCTGTCACAGTCGACCTGAGAAACCCCGGTGGGAGACCCATCACAGCAGTTCTGACCAACTCCGGTGGGAGACCCGTGTCCTGCCATTGCCATGTTCAGCCTAATGAAAAAAGTTGACGAAATTATACAGATTAAGCGTTATAAGCTGTCAATGATAAAATAGAATTTATAGAAAACAAGCTTCAAAGAATTCTAACTTCACCAAGCTTTACACTTTTAACCAAATGCATTACAACGTAACCCAACATAATTCTGACGTGTTGTCTTTCTCGCATTTGAATAGGTTTGCTTCTATGTTGTTCCAAAATCATAATTTGAGATCTTACAATCAATCACTCACACCACCAATCTCTTAAAACATTTTATATCATATTATTTATTACTCCTACGACTACGAACAATGTGCAAAAATGACCCCATTCGCTAGGCTGGAAAGAGAGTCGGCAGTATAGCCTATAGGTTTGGTCACCAGGCTTCTCTATTTACTGTTTTTACAAATCAGTTCTACGCGTTTCTAGATTTTGTAATGTACACCTTGTGCGATTCTTTACAATACAATTAACATTTTTATATAATTTCACGTACTCTAAAAAGGCCACTTTGCCTGATGCAAATCGACGTACATGTAAGTGGCGAGGGTCGAACGTATGTTTGGTTTCGCCCCCCTCCCCCTTTAATTCAACGATATTCACATCCTGAAAATGTCTACAAATTATCGTCCTACTGCGGTTCCTCTTCCACAGAAATGGTCTTAAACTATTCCCCTCAACATCAGAATACTTTTCTGACCGTTTCTAAGCCTTACCTGCTCCCTATGATGGTTTTTCTCTTCACGTAAACCGGAACTCGGCTCGGGCAGCTTTGTCCTTCCTTCGTCTCGTGAGGTCAGAGGTAAATTGTACGTGGGTGAAAGGTGAAATTGTTTGCCTGATTACCTATGTAGTACATTTGACGTCGGGCGGCACGTTATGTTTTCCTCATAATGTAAACCTTTTACGCTTCAATCAGATCACCGAAAAAAAGTAAAATGCGTCATTTTTGCTGTTCTAATATTAAATAATAAATGAAAAGAAGATAAAAGCTGACTAGAAAGGTAACATTTGCAAAGCAAAGCATAATGTAATGTTTACCTTCAGACATAGTCTGCTCTGTGAATTCTTACTCAAACACATTTATGTATATATGTTGACAGCAGTCTAAATCCCTTCTGATATAAAATTGCAATATGACATACACCAACACTAGTTACCATGGTGATAGACTGTCTGGCCCAGGTCATTGAAATTTGTGTTTGGAGAAAAGGAAACTGAAGAAAACAAGATGTTTTTCTTCCGTAAACATAATAACAGCCAAACATGTTTTTTCTTAATGTTGATTTTTATGTTTTGTGATGATTTAACAAACTCCACCATTGCAAATAAAGGCAAGAAAAGCATTATCTTGAAAGTATCAAACGATTTAATTATTATAACTACATCTCCAAAAAAACACAAACAGCATACTTGTATACAACACAACGTCTACCTTTGTAAAGCTGTAAAATTACTTCCTACTTTGGAAACTGAAGAACATCGGTCGATTTACACTGATGTAAATCAGCGTTAAGATTTCACTATGAACCAAACGCTAGATTACTGAGTTTATATTAATCAAAAGATATGATTGTGTCTGTAAGACATACAGGCAAACACTTAGACAAAGTGAAGTGTTAACAAGAAAGCGAAGCTCCTTCAATGGCTTCATTCAAACAAACTCAACATTAACTTCTACCTTTCAACTACTGTTTACAATCACTTACCGATGACAGGAACTACTAGTAGATACACAGGAAATCTAAGCTCGCACACACACAACACTAACGTCTACATTCCAACTACTGTGTACAAACACATGTAGGGTTTCTCACCGGTGTGTTTTGCTAGATGTAAGTCCAAAGAGGACTTGTGTGCTGCAGAATAGCCACACTCGTCACACTTGTAGGGTTTTTCTCCTGTATGGGTTCTCATGTGTTGGGATAGGTGAGACTTTTGAGTTGTCCTGTACCCACACTCCCCACACATGTAGGGTTTTTCACCGGTATGTTTTTCTAGATGTTTATCCAAATCAGATTTCTGTGCAGCAGAATAGTCACACTGGTCACACTTGTAGGGCTTTTCTCCTGTATGGGTTCTCATATGTATGGATAAGGTAGACTTGTAAGCCGCCCTGTACCCACACTCCCCACACATGTAGGGTTTATCACCAGCATTATCTAACTTGACTTGTGTTGCTGCCTGGTCTTCAACATCGCTTGTTTTGCTGTCACAGTTGACCTGAGAAACCCCGGTGGGAGACCCATTACAGCAGTTCTGACCAACTCCGGTGTGAGACCCGAGTCCTGCCATTGCCATGTTCAGCCTAATGAAAAATGAAATTAAAAAGATCAAGCTTTAAATGCTGTCAATAATAAAATTGGCTTTTTACAAAAAAAATTCAAAGAGTTCCGACTTTAACATGCTTTACAATATCAACATAATATATAACAACGTAACCCAACATAATTTCGACGTGTTGTCTTTCTCGCATTTGAATAAATCTGCTTCAATGTTGTTCCAAAATCATAATTTGTGAGATCTTACAATCAATCACTCACACCACCAACCTCTTAAAACATTTTATATCATATTATTTATTACTTCTACGACTACGAACAATGGGTAAAATGACTCCATTCGCTAGGCTGGAAAGCGAGTCGGCAGTATAGCCTATAGGTTTGGTCACCAGGCTTCTCTATTTACTGTTTTTACAAATCGGTTCTACGCGTTTGTAGATTTTGTAATGTACGCCTTGTGCGATTCTTTACAATACAATTAACATTTCTATATGATTTCACGTACTCTAAAAAGGCCACTTTGCCTGATGCAGCATGACGTACATGTAAGTGGCGAGGGTAAACGTATGTTTGATTTCGCTCCCCTCCCCCTTTAATTCAACGATATTCACATCCCGAAAATGTCTACAAATTATCATCCTACTGCGGTTCTTCTTCCACAGAAATGGTCTTAAACTATTCCCCTCAACATTAGAATACTTTTCTGCCCGTTTCTAAGCCTTACCTGCTTCCTATGATGGTTTTTCTCTTCACGTAAACCGGAACTCGGATAGCTTTGTTTTTCCGTCGTCTCGTGAGGTCAGAGGTTAACTTGATCTGGGTCAAGGGTGAAATTGTCGGCCTGATTACCCATGTAGTACATTTGACGTCAGTTGGCACGTTACATTTTCCTCATAATGTCAACGTTCCTTGTTTAAAACCGACCACCTTATAACGTACCAAGCGTCTGACGTTTGTTTCTGATCTACATTTAAAAGAGATATTTTAAGGGAATAAATGCCAAGCCAAACTGTTTGGTGTGAATCTTGATTTCTGTGTTTTATGATCAACTCACCACCTCTGACAATATTCCATCCAAGAAAAAAGGCAACACAGAAGGAAACATTATGTTCAAGGTACATCATAACGATTTTATTGTGTTAGCGGAAAATTTCATGGATACAACTTCTAAAAGTAATAAAAAAACAACCAGGAACTTTTACTCGTATACAAAATAACGCCTACGTTTTCACATTTATAAAATACTTCCTACTGTTGGAAACTGAAACAAGTCGGTCATTTTACACCGATGCAAATTAGCATAAAGACTTTACTACAAACCAAACCAAACGCTAGTGTCCTGAGTATATGTTAGTTAAAATATATCATTGTGTCTGTAAGACATACAGGCAAACACTTAGACAAAAAGAACTACTAACAAGAAATCGAAGCTCCTTCAATGGCTTCATTCAAACAAACTCAACATTACGTTCTACCTTTCAACTACAGATTACAATCACTTACAGATGTTAAGTACTGTACATTTACATTATCCAATCAATACCAACAATTTTTGGTGTTCTACCACAAATTAAGTTTACTGTTCAAAAATTACAAATCTGGTTATCAAATGATGGATTCGTTTCCAAAATATATGATTGATAGTTAAAGAAAGTATATTTGTCTGGCTAAGAATTATTCTTGTAACCAAACCACAGTTTTACAGTGATTAAAAATGCAGTGGACAAAAGTGCCTATGACATTTCGTCAGGAAAAACTTGCATATTTGCAGATATTATTAGCATATCTTATAATAAATCATGTAGTTAGCCTAAATGTTTTCAAAATTATTCTGCTGTATCCTTAAACTTAATATAATCTGAAAATAGAAAAACTATGCTTAAGAGAAGATTATGCACATTAAATGTCACTACGAGATGGTCACAGTTCCAGAGTTGGTGCCTCCGTATGAATTCTTTTATGTCGAGTTAGGGAAGACTTAGTGTCTGTAGAATAGCTACACTGGTCACATTTGTAGGGTTTCTCTCCTATATGGGTTCTCATATGTTTGGATAAGTCAGACTTTGGAGCTGTCCTGTACCCACACTCCTCACACATGTAGGGTTTCTCACCGGTGTGTTTTGCTAGATGATCGACCAAACTGGATTTCTGTGCAGCAGAATAGTCACATTGATCACACTTGTAGGGTTTTTCTCCTGTATGGGTCCTCATATGTTTGGATAAGTCAGACTTCTTTGTTGTCCTGTACCCACATTCCCCACACATGTAGGGTTTCTCACCAGTGTGTTTTGCTACATGTTCCTCTAAGTGAGATTTCCGTGCTGCAGAATAGTCACACTGGTCACATTTGTAGGGTTTCTCACCTGTGTGTTTTGCTAGATGTTTGTCCAATGTAGCTTTCAATGCTGCAGAATAGTCACACTGGTCACACTTGTAGGGTTTTTCTCCTGTATGGGTTCTCACATGTCGGGATAACTGAGACTTGTAAGCTGCTCTGTACCCACACTCCCCACACATGTAGGGTTTCTCACCAGCGTTATCCAAGTTGACTTGTTGTGCTGCCACCTGGCCTTGAACATCGCCTTTTCTGCTGTCACAGTCAACCTGGGAAACCCCGGTGGGAGACCCATCACAGCAGTTCTGACCAACTCCGGTGGGAGACCCTTGTTCTGCCATCGCCATGTCCAGCTTAAAATGAGAAAATGGAGAAATCATGGACATTTGCAGAAAACAATGTATTTTCCCAATTAGATTGAAACGTAATTTACAACAACTCAAAAATTGATATGTACAAGGATATAGTCTTTGCAACTCTTAAATTGGGCTCATATTCTGTTTGACAAAATACATGTACACACACACACACACACACACACGCACACATGCACACACACACACATGCATACACACACATATAGTACACACAAACACACACACATGCACGCACACACACACATGCACACACACACGCATACACACTCACACACACACGCATACATGCACACACATACACACACACAAACACACACACACATACACACACACACACACTCACATATACACACACGCATACATGCACACACACATATAGTACACACAAACACACACACATGCACGCACACACACACATGCATACACACACACGCATACACACTCACACACACACACACGCATACATGCACACACATACACACACATACACATACACACACACACACACACACAGATACACACACACTCACACATACACACACGCATACATGCACACACACACACACACACACACACACACATATATACATACACTCACATACATGCACACACACACACGCACACGCACACACACACACAAAGAGTGCCTTTCCCAAGGACACAGGGTCGGTGACTTGGCAGGATTCGAACCCCAGACCTCTTGGTTCTAAGCCGATTAATGCCCAGCCGAAAATACGCTACACAACCCCACATTGCGTTTCTTTACAATCCAGTTAAAATTGCTGTTTTTCTATACCATTCCATGTCCTCAAAAAAAATGTCACTTTGCCTGATGCAGCATGACGTACTTGTACTAGTACGTGGCGAGGGTCGAGAGTATGTTAGGTTTCGCCCCCCTCCCCCTTTAATTCAACGATATTCACATCCCGAAAATGCCTACAAATTATCACCCTACTGCGGTTCTTTTCCACAGAAATGGTCGTAAACTATTCCCCTCAACATCAGAATACTTTTCTGTCCATTTCCAAGCCTTACCTGCTTCCTATGATGGTTTTTCTCTTCACGTAAACCGGAACTCGGGCAGCTTTGTCCTTCTGTCGTCTCGTGAGGTCAGAGGTTAACTTGATCTGGGTCAAGGGTGAAATTGTCGGCCTGATTACCCATGTAGTACATTTGACGTCAGTTGGCACGTTACGTTTTCCTCATAATGTCAACGTTCTGAGTTTCAAACCGACCACCTTAACAACGTACCAAGCGTCTGACTTTTGTTTCTGATCTACTTTAAAAGAGATAATTTAAGGGAATGAATGTCAAGCCAAACTGTTTGGTCTGAATCTTGATTTCTGTGTTTATGATCACCACCTCTGACAATATTCCATCCAAGGAAAAAAAGGCAACACAGAAGGAAACTTTATGTTCAAGGCATTACACGATTTAATTATGTCAATGGAAAATATCTAGATCTAGATACATCTTCAAAAAAAACTCCAAAACTGGAAATTTACTTGTATACAACCTGTAGTCTACCTTTTCACTGGCGTAAAATAACTTTCTACTTTGGAAACTGAAGCACATCAGTCATTTTACACTAATACAAATCAATACCATTAGCTTTTGGGTTTTATCCTAACAAATCTTAGTAGTTTAGAGAGTTGATAGTTACATGATATATTTGTGTTTGTAGGACATATAGGCAAACACTTCGTGACAGGAACTACTAGTAGATACACAGGAAATCTAAGCTCGTACACACACAACACTAACGTCTACATTCCAACTACTGTGTACAAACACAGCACTAATGTCTAGCTTTCAGCTTCAACTACTGTTTACAATCACTTACCGAAGGCAGGAACTACTAGTAGATACACAGGAAATCTAAGCTCGTACACACACAACACTAACGTCTACATTCCAACTACTGTGTACAAACACAGCACTAATGTCTACCTTTCAGCTTCAACTACTGTGTACAATCACTTACCGATGTTAATTACTGATTATGTATATGTACATAACACTTACTATTCTCACTCTACAATTCTAGATAGCTAAAACAGATTTTCATATCACATATTACAACAAAGTATATGGGCTACTAAGCGAAACTAAGACTTATTCGTGTAACTAAATCATAGCCATAACTTAATTAGATTTTAAAGTGAACAAGTATAGGGCTTTCTCGTGGAAAAACCTTTGCCTACTTGCAAACATCATGAGTTCTTACAGAATATTCAGCCTAAATCTTAATGAACATAACTGTCATATATCCTTAAGATTCGTATCAAAATATCAAGTAGAGAAACTGTAGTTAACAGCAGACTGTGCGTACTAAAAGTCACTACGAGATGGTCACAGTTGCAGACATGGTGCCTCTGTGTGGATTTTTATATGTCGAGTTAGGGAAGTCTTAGAGGCTGCAGAATAGCTACACTGGTCACACTTGTAGTGTTTTTCTTCTATATGGGATCTCATATGTTGGGATAAGTGAGACTTGTAAGCTGTCCTGTACCCACATTCCCCACACACGCACACAGGTGAAAAACCTTACAAGTGTGACCAGTGTGACTATTCTGCAGCACAGAAAAAAACTTTGGACAGACATCTAACAATGCATGCTGGTGAGAAACCCTACATGTGTGGGGAGTGTGGATTCAGGGCAAGTCTAAAGTGCCACTTATCCCGACACATGAAAATCCACACAGTAGACAAGCCCTACACAAGTGTGACCAGTGTAGCTATTCTGCAGCACGGAAATCTCATTTAGACTATCATCTCACCAAGCACACCGGTGAGAAACCCTATATTTGTGGCGTGTATGGATACAGGACAGCTTACAAATTCAAGAGAACCCACGTAAACTCTGGAGATGTGGCCAGTGTGACTATTCTGCAGTAGACAAAGCTCACAATGTCTCAACATGAATTAAAACATTAAACTCTATTTGAATCTGTTGCAATCACTATAGGTGCTGTCTGCTGTGTCTATGTTAGGCCCAGAAGGCCATAGTCAATTCAGTGTTCTGGTTGTACTAATTTATCATTGTCATTGTTTATTCACCATGTATCTTAATTTTATTGTTTGTATGTGACTTTCTGTATATTATCTTTCATATTAGATCAGAAACAAAATTTAGACGCGTGTAAGGTTGTTAACGTGGTCGGTTTGAAACGTAGTACGTTGACATTATGAGAAAAGCGTAACGTGCCAGCTGACGTCAACTGTACTACATGGGTAATCAGGCGGACAACTTCACCTTTGACCCAGACCGAG
This sequence comes from Branchiostoma belcheri, assembly GCF_001625305.1. Classification (NCBI taxonomy): domain Eukaryota; kingdom Metazoa; phylum Chordata; class Leptocardii; order Amphioxiformes; family Branchiostomatidae; genus Branchiostoma; species Branchiostoma belcheri. The sequence continues at coordinate 11,541 of NW_017804164.1, read as the reverse complement.
TTCACCTCTGACCTCACGACACGAAGGAAGGAACAAAGCTGCCCGAGTTCCGGTTTACGTGAAGAGAAAAGCATCATAGGAAGCAGGTAAGGCTAAGAAACGGGCAGAAAAGTATTCTCATTTTGGGGGGAATAGTTTGAGGTCCTTTCCATGGAAAAGGATCGTAGTAGAGTTGTAGTTTATAGGAGTTTTGCTTGATATGAACAAGGTGGAAATTAAGGGGGAGGGGGGCGAAAATTATGCAAACATAGGCTGGACAACTAACCTGTTTTTGTCCCCGTTTCCAACCGGTTTACCGTCTCTGGGGCTACCATAATGCGGCAGGCGAGCTTTCTGCTTTAGGGTGAAAAACTTGAATCAGCGAGTTTTACTAGAATTTAAGTAAGGAAAATTATGTTCCATTGATTTCTAACAGTCTTATGAATTATGATGACACCAGGACGCTACAGCATTTTTACTAATTTTTAGCATTTTTTGGGCGGGAAGGGAGGTGTTTTTTATCCTTCCATATGCATCCGACCAGACACATACAAATGTAATGTAGTTAGATCACATTCTTAAAAATCATTCAGCCCTGATTTTTTATGAATTTTCTGTTTCAAACAGGAGAAGAGAGATGGACAAAACCCAAACCTCTACTCGGAGAATTAACAGTCATATCAATATACAACTACATTTTATACGCTACATTTTTTTTGGTGGTGGTGTTTGTGTGTGTGTGTGTTTCATTTCATATATGCATGAAGCCAGACGCATAAAAATCTAATGTAGCTAGGGTTTCACATTTTGAGAAATCGCTCAACCTTGATTCATTCTGGAATTTTGCTTCTTTCGGCCCAAACAGGGAAGCGAGATGGACGAAACTGAACATGGAGACAAACCCTTGGAGAGCGAGGAGAGCAGTTTTAGGACAACTCCCGAGTCTTGTTTTTCTGTGAGCCATACAGGAGAAAAGTCTGAGGAAAATGCTTCATCCCAACATCTAGCAAACCACACTGGTGAGAAACCCTACATGTGTGGGGAGTGTGGATACAGGACAGCTAAAAAGTCTGACTTATCCCGACATATGAAAACCCATACAGGAGAAAAACCCTACAAGTGTGACTATTCTGCAGCACAGAAATCCACTTTGGACCTTCATCTAACAAAACACACCGGTGAGAAACCCTACATGTGTGGGGAGTGTGGGTACAGGACAGCTG
>NW_017804164.1:8371-10319 GCF_001625305.1 Branchiostoma belcheri | reverse complement strand
TGCAGAATAGTCACACTGGTCACACTTGTAGGGTTTTTCTCCTGTATGGGCTCTCATATGTTTAGATAAGTCATACATGTGAACTGTCCTGTATCCACACTCCCCACACATGTAGGGTTTGTCACCGGTGTGTGTTGCTAGATGATAGTCCAAACTGGATTTCCGTGCTGCAGAATAGTCACACTGGTCACACTTGTAGGGTTTTTCTCCAGTATGGGTTCTCATGTGTTCGGATAAGTGTGACTTCTGAGTTGCCCTGTATCCACATTCCTCACACATGTAGGGTTTCGCACCAGCATGCATTTCTAGATGTGTGTCCAAATTAGCTTTCTGTGCTGCAGAATAGTCACACTGGTCACACTTGTAGGGTTTTTCTCCTGTATGGGTTCTCATGTGCATGGATAAGTGAGACGTTTTTGATGTCCTGTACCCACACTCCCCACACATGTAGGGTTTCTCACCGGTGTGTTTTGCTAGATGTAAGTCCAAAGAGGACTTGTGTGCTGCAGAATAGCCACACTGGTCACACTTGTATGGCTTTTCTCCTGTATGAACTCTCATATGTATGGATAAGTCAGACTTTTTAGCTGCCCTGTACCCACACTCCCCACACATGTAGGGTTTTTCACCGGTGTGTTTTACTAGATGATAGTCCAAACTGGATTTCTGTGCTGCAGAATAGTCACACTGGTCACACTTGTAGGGTTTTTCTCCTGTATGGGCTCTCATATGTTTAGATAAGTCATACATGTGAACTGTCCTGTATCCACACTCCCCACACATGTAGGGTTTGTCACCAGTGTGTTTTGCTAGATGATAGTCCAAACTGGATTTCCGTGCTGCAGAATAGTCACACTGGTCACACTTGTAGGGTTTTTCTCCTGTATGAGTTCTCATGTGTCGGGATAAGTCAGACTTGTAAGCCGCCCTGTACCCACACTCCCCACACATGTAGGGTTTCTCACCAGCTTTATCCAAGTTGACTTGTTGTGCTGCCGTCTGGTCTTCAGCATTGCTTGTTTTGCTGTCACAGTCGACCTGGAAAACCCCGGTGGGAGACCCATCATCTAAGTTCTGGCCAACTCCGGTGGGAGACCCTTGTCCTGTCGTCGCCATGTTCAGCCTAATTGGAAAATGAAGAAATTATCAAAATTAAGCGTTAAAAGCTGCCAATGATAAAATCAGGTTGGAAAGAGACTCGGCATTAAAGGTTTGGTCTGGTCTATTCATCATAATATTTCGCTGTTTTCACAAATCAGATTTTTCTTGATTTGTAATGTACGTCGTATGGTTGGTTGGTTGGTTAGTTGGCTTTCCTATAATATATATATTGAGTTTATTGACTTCGTTCACATTTCAGTAAAATACATGGCAGCTTCATTTGTGTACAAAGATGCTGAATTGGGAATTTTACATGATCAACAAATCTATATCTATATTACAAGATCAACATGATAACAAATTTAAAAAAGAACTAGTAAATAATGACTTTATGATGATAACATTATAAGGAATTGAAAAGGTTCTTAATCAGCTGTAATAATGTCACTATCATAATAATGGACATACTCCTTTTCACCAAAGCACGAATTAACATATAGAAATTGAATAAAATAATTAATCAATGAACAAATGAAACAAATATATAACTACTGGCAGGACTGATCAAGATATTACAAAAAACGATTGTAACAAAATGTCTGTACATATAGTAGCCGTGGCGACTATTGATTCGGGCTTACATTGCATTACCCTCAGCAATAGTCGTGGAAAGATCCATTGGCAGAACTGCACATTTCCCGTTGGCTGCTCGATGCTCCGTTTTTGACCCGGTTTTTTGCTGTCCCGAGCTTCCCTACAATATAACTCCACAATTGGCCGGGTTGCCGATGTTTAGATCAGCCTAAATATTCCACAGCGCGACAGAAAAGTAGTAAAATAGCTAGTC
>NW_017804164.1:3725-8351 GCF_001625305.1 Branchiostoma belcheri | reverse complement strand
TGCTTTAGGGTAGAAAACTTGAATCAGCGAGTTTTACTAGAATTTAAGTAAGGAAAATTATGTTCCATTGATTTCTAACAGTCTTATGAATTATGATGACACCAGGACGCTACAGCATTTTTACTAATTTTTAGCATTTTTTGGGCGGGGGAGGGAGGTGTTTTTTATCCTTCCATATGCATCCGACCAGACACATACAAATGTAATGTAGTTAGATCACATTCTTAAAAATCATTCAGCCCTGATTTTTTATGAATTTTCTGTTTCAAAAGGAGAAGAGGGATGGACAAAACCCGAACCTCTACTCGGAGCATAAACAGTCATATCAATATACAACTACTATTTTATACGCTACTAGTTTTTTTGGTGGTGGTGTTTGTGTGTGTGTGTGTGTTTCATTTCATATATGAATGAAGCCAGACGCATAAAAATCTAATGTAGCTAGGGTTTCACATTTTGAGAAATCGCTCAACCTTGATTCATTCTGGAATTTTGCTTCTTTCGGCCCAAACAGGGAAGCGAGATGGACGAAACTGAACATGGAGACAAACCCTTGGAGAGCGAGGAGAGCAGTTTTAGGACAACTCCCGAGTCTTGTTTTTCTGTGAGCCATACAGGAGAAAAGTCTGGGGAAAATGCTTCATCCCAACATCTAGCAAACCACACCGGTGAGAAACCCTACATGTGTGGGGAGTGTGGGTACAGGACAGCTAAAAAGTCTGACTTATCCCGACATATGAGAACCCATACAGGAGAAAAACCCTACAAGTGTGACCAGTGTGACTATTCTGCAGCAAGGAAATCCCACTTGGACATTCATCTAGCAAAACACACTGGTGACCAACCCTACATGTGTGGGTAGTGTGGGTACAGGACAGCTAAAAAGTCCCACTTATCCCAACATATGAGAATCCATACAGGAGAAAACCCCTACAAGTGTGACCAGTGTGACTATTCTGCAGCAAGGAAATCTTCTTTGAACAAACATAAAACAAAACACACACCTTTTCCCTATACAAGAGAAAAAAACTGCAAGTGTGACCAATGTGACTATTCTGCAGCACGGAAATCCACCTTAGATGATCATAAAGCAAAACACACCGGTGAGAAACCCTACATGTGTGGGGAGTGTGGATACAGGACCACTTACCGGTTTTGCTTAGCCAAACACATGAAAGGCCACATAGAAGAAAAACCCTACAAGTGTGACCAGTGTAGCTATTCTGCAGCCTCTAAGACTGCCCTAAGTCAACATATGAAAATTCACACGGAGGCACCAACTCTGCAACTGTGACCATCTCGTAGTGACATTTAGTACGACCAATCTTCTCTTAACTATATACAGTTTCTCTCCATTCATATCATGATTAAGTATACATTGCTCATTGTCGTCCTCTATTTAAAAAATAGGCGAAAATATTTTGTAAAAATTACCAAAATTTGCAAAATGGGAAAACCTTCTCCCTATGAAACGTCATTGTCATGTACTTTCAACTGCATCCACTGCTTTCTGATTACCCAACAAAGGTTCAGTTACAAGAATATTTCTTAGAAGCCTAATGCACACTTTGTTATTTAATAGTAGGTATTTATTGTTTAGAACAAAAATTTTTAGTTATTTAGAACTGAAGTAGAAGAACATTTAAGTTGAAAGTATTTTTTGGATAATGTACATATACATATAATCAGTATTTAACATAGGTAAGTGATTGTAGACAATAGTTGAAATGTAGTCGTTGAAAAAGTATGAATGGAGCTTCGATTTCTTGTTAAAAGTTATATATGACTGGTTTATTTATTTCCACACAAATACAAATACAATACCATAGCAGCCCTTCGGCTGAATTGTGGTTATTGTTTACATTTAAACAATATAAAATCAGCTATAACGATTCAATACAACAATGTTAAACAATATACAATCAGCTATAACGATTCAATACAACCATGACTTACACAATGAACATGTCAACTATCATTTAGTAACTTTACAATGAAAGGTAAAGTACTGTTCTTAAATCTCGATGTTCTGCAGCTAAATTGACTGATTTGATTTTTGGACCTGAGTTCTCTGCCATGTACAATTGCACGTGTAGGCGGTAACCAACTGGAGAAAGTAGGGGATCTTGATAAAGACACTGCAAACTTCTTACAGAGTAGGACTCGTCTCTGGTACAGAGAGGTAAGGGACAGCTGGCCTAGGGCTGCATCATAGTTGACGTAGTTCTTACCCAATACAATTCTACATGCTCGCCTTTGCACAGACTCTATGTGTCTAGACTGAACAGAGGTGATGCCTGGGTGCCACACGGGGCAAGCGTACTCTAGTAGTGGTCTTACAAAACCGCAGAAAACTAGAATCAGGTCATTATCACCAAGTCTATACTTCTTTAGCACTCGCACCAGGTAAAGTCTACGGTTGGCTTTGCTCACCATTGAGTTTACATGGGCGGACCACTTGAGATCAGATTGAAGTGTTACACCTAGTACTTTCGCAACATGGACAACTTCCAATACAGACGGCCCCACAGACAACTGTGGAGGTGGGGTGTTCTCTCATAAAACATACTACCATTACTTTGCACTTAGATGGATTAAGTTCCATATGATTAGACCCTGTCCAGTGAACTAAGCTATCAATGTCTCTTTGGATTGTGGAGGGAAGACTGTTGTGCCTGGACTCAGCCAATGACATGTCATCTACGTATTTCCAGCCTGCAGTAGATGTTTCCTCTGCTGGTACCGCATCGTTGATTAGTGCCAAGAATACCAGAGGTCCCAACTTTGTTCCCTGAGGCACTCCGCAGGTAAGTGTTTCCCATTCTGATGTAGTCCCTTGGTACTTAACACGTTGGTGTCTCTCCGAAAGGAAGGCGCAGATCCACGGGACGATCGATCGTCGTACTCCAAGGGAGATAAGTTTGTTGATAGCAGTAGGGTGATGAACCATGTCGAATGCTCGGGTAAAATCAGTCAACACCAGTGTATTGATGAAACCAGGTTTGTCAGTTGTGCTTGTTAAGTAATGGACCAGACTTGTAAGGTAGTGAGTTGCAGATTTCCCTTTAAGAGATCCATATTGGCGAGAGTCAATCCTGGGCCAGATATCCTGCATACACCAGTCTGACACGAATCCCTCGCAGACTTTCGCGAAAAAAGTTTTGTTAAAAGTTACTTTGACGAAGTGCGTGCCTATATGTACAACAAATATATTGACTAAAATATCAACTCTGTAAACTAGCATTTGGTTCCCTTCAGTTTCCAACATTAGTAATTTTACAATTGTAAAAACGTAGACGTTATATTGTACACGAGACTTTACGAGTAAAAGCTCTTGTTTGTTTTGTAGTTTTTTTCCGAAGATGTATCTACATATATTTTCCACTAAAAAAATTAAATCGTTATGTACCTTGAACATAATGTTTCCTTGTTCCTGTGTTGCTTCCTTCCCTTGGAATGTTGTCAGAGGTGGTGAGTTCATCTTAAAACACAGAAATCAAGATTTAGACCAAACAGTTTGGCTTGACATTAATTTCTTTAGTAATTTTTCCCTTTTGTTGTTTAGCTTGTCTGTTTGAAGTGTAAAACGCTGACATTATGAGGAAACTAAAACGTAACATGCCACCTGATGTCAAATGTTCTACATGGGTAATCAGGCAGAGAATTTCACCTTTGACCCAATTGGCGTTCACCTCTGACCTCTCGAGACGACGGAAGGACAAAGCTGCCCGAGTTCCGGTTTACGTGAAGAGAAAAACCGTCATAGGAAGCAGGTAAGGCTTAGAAACGGGCAGAAAAGTATTCTAATGTTGAGGGGAATAGTTTAAGACCTTTTCTGTGGAAGAAGAACCACAGTTGGATGATAATTTGTAGGCATTTTCGGGATGTGAATATCGTGGAATTAAATGGGGAGGGGGGCGAAACCTAACATCAGGCAAAGTGGCCTTTTTGGAGGGCGTGAAATGATATAAACGTATAGGCATGTTTACTAGGTTTTAAAGAAACACATAAGGCGTAAATTACTAGTTTGCAAACGTAATTGATCTGTGAAAACAGCGAATGAAGTCGGGATGGTGTTTGTGTGTTTGTGGTGGGGGGGGGTCACTGAACAATCTTTTAGGTAATAATTTATAGTTTTCTATAAATTCTATTTTATCATTGAAAGCTTATGACGCTTAATCTGTATGATTTCTTCATTTTTTTCGTTAGGCTGAACATGGCAATGGCAGGGCACGGGTCTCCCACCAGAGTTGGTCAGAACTGCTGTGATGGGTCTCCCACCGGGGTTTCCCAGGTCGACTGTGACAGCAAAACAAGCAGTGCTGAAGACCAGACGGCAGCACAAATCAACTTGGATAACGCTGGTGAGAAGCCCTACATGTGTGGGGAGTGTGGGTACAGAACAGCTAGAAAGTCTGACTTATCCCGACATATGAGGACCCATACAGGAGAAAAACCCTACAAGTGTGACCAGTGTGACTATTCTGCAGCACGGAAGTCATTTGGATGATCATCTAGCAAAACACACGGGTGAGAAACCCTACATGTGTGGGGAGTTTGGGTACAGGACAGCTGAGAGGTCTGCCTTATCCCGGCATATGAGAACCCATACAGGAGAAAAACCCT
>NW_017804164.1:0-3705 GCF_001625305.1 Branchiostoma belcheri | reverse complement strand
ATGGAAATCTTCTTTGAACAAACATATAGCAATGCATGCTGGTGAGAAACCCTACATGTGTGGGGAGTGTGGGTACAGGACTGCTCGCAAGTCTACCTTATCCCTACATAAGAGAACCCATACAGGAGAAAAACCCTACAAGTGTGACCAGTGTGACTATTCTGCTGCACGGAAAGACACTTTAGACGATCATCTCACCAAGCACACCGGTGAGAAACCCTACATGTGTGGGGAGTGTGGGTACAGGACAACTCAGAAATCCATCTTACTTCCGGACCATATGAGACCCATACAGGAGAAAAACCCTACAAGTGTGACCAGTGTGACTATTCTGCAGCAAGGAAATCCCACTTGGACATTCATCTAGCAAAACACACTGGTGAGAAACCCTACATGTGTGGGGAGTGTGGGTACATGACTGCTGACAGGTCTCACTTATCCCAGCATATGAGAACACATACAGGAGAAAAACCCTACAAGTGTGACCAGTGTGACTATTCTGCAGCAGAGAAATCCAATTTAGACAAACATTTAGCAAAACACACCGGTGAGAAACCCTACATGTGTGGGGAGTGTGGGTACAGGACCACTTACCGGTTTTCATTAGCCAAACACATGAAAGGCCATACAGAAGAAAAACCCTACAAGTGTGACCAGTGTAGCTATTCTGCAGCCTCTAAGTCTATCCTATGTCGACATATGAGAATTCACACAGAGGCACCAAGTCTGCAACTGTGACCATCTCGTAGTGACATTTAGTACGCACAGTCTGCTGTTAACCACAGTTTCGACACTTAATATTTTGATACGAATCTTAAGGGTATATGACAGTTATGTTCATTAAGATTTAGGCTGAATATTCTGTAAGAATTCATGATGTTTGCAAGTAGGCAAAGGTTTTTCTCAAGAAAAAGCCCTATACTTGTTCACTTTAATATCTAATTAAGTTATGGCTATGATTCAGGTACAAGAATAAGTCTTAGTTTCGCTTAGTAGCCCATTTACTTTGTCGTAATACCAGATATCAAAATCTATTTTAGCTACCTAGAATTGTAGAGTGAGACTAGTAAGCATTATAGTATGGATTGGATAATGTACATATACATAATCAGTAATTAACATCGGTACGTGATTGTACACAGTAGTTGAAGCTGAAAGGTAGACATTAGTGCTGTGTTTGTACACAGTAGTTGGAATGTAGACGTTAGTGTTGTGTGTGTGCGAGCTTAGATTTCCTGTGTATCTACTAGTAGTTCTTGTCATCGGTAAGATGATTGTAAACAGTAGTTGAAACGTTGAAGTTAATATTGAGTTTGTTTGAATGAAGCCATTGAAGCAGCTTCTATTTCCTGTTAATCCTTCACTTTGTCCAAGTGTTTGCCTGTATGTCTTACTTACCTTAGACCTGTATGTCTTACAGACACAATAATATCTTTTGATTTATATAAACTCAGTAGACTAGCGTTTGGTTCATAGTGAAATCTTAACGCTGATTTACATCAGTGTAAATCGACCGATGTTCTTCAGTCTCCGTCTAGGAAGTAATTTTACAGCTTTACAAAGGTAGACGTTATGTTGTATACAAGTATGCTGTTTGTAGTTTATTTCGGAGATGTAGTTATAATAATTAAATCATTTGATACTTTCAAGATAATGCTTTTCTAGCCTTTTTTGCAATGATAGAGTTTGTTAAATTATCACAAAACATAAAAATCAACATTCAGAAAAATGATGTTTGGCTGTAATTATGTTTACAGAAGAAAAACATCTTGTTTTCTTCTGTTTCCTCTTCTCCAAACACAAAAGGTCAATGACCTGGGTCAGACAGCCTGTCACCATGGTAACTAGTGTTGGTTTATATCATGTTGCAATTTTATAGCAGAGGGGATTTAGAAACCTGTCATCATATATATGAATGTGTTTGAATAAGAATTAACAAAGCAGCTTATGCGAAGGTAAACATTACATTATGCTTTGCTTTGCAAATGTTACCATTCTAGTCAGCTTTTATCTTCCTTTCATTTATTATTTGATATTAGACCAGCAAAAATGGCGTATTTTACGTTTTTCGGTGATCTATTTGAAGTGTAAAACATTATGAGGAAAGCGTAACGTGCCACGCGACGTTAAGTGCACTACATGGGTAATCAGGCAGAGAATTTAAACTTTGACCTGCATAGAGTTCACCTCTGACCTCACGAGACGAAGGAAGAACAAAGCTGCCCGAGTTCCGGTTTACGTGAAGAGAAAAACCGTCATAGGAAGCAGGTAAGGCTTAGAAACAGGCAGAAAAGTATTCTGATGTGGAGGGGAATAGTTTAAGACCATTTCTTTGGAAGAAGAACCGCAGTAGGATGATAATTTGTAGGCATTTTCGGGATGTGAATATCGTGGAATTAAAGGGGGGGGCGAAATCAAACATACGTCGACCGTCGCACTTACATGTACGTCGATTTGCATCAGGCAAAGTGGCCTTTTTAGAGTACGTGAAATTATATGGAATGTTAATTGTATTGTAAAGAATCGCACGATGCGTACATTACAAAATATAGAAACGCGTAGAACTGATTTTTTAAAAACAGTAAATAGAGAAGCCTGGAGACCAAACCTATAGGCTATACTGCCGACTCTCTTTCCAGCCTAGCGTATGGAGTCAGTTTACCCATTGTTCGTAGTTGTAGAAGTAATAAATAATATAAAATGTTTTTGAGATGGGTGGTGTGAGTGAGTGATTGTAAGATCTCACAAATTATGATTTTGGAACAACATAGAAGCAAATTTATTCAAATGCGAGAAAGACAACACGTCAGAATTTTTTGGGTTACGTTGTAATGCATTAGGTTAAAATTGTAAAGCTTGGTGAAGCTAGAATTCTTTGAAGCTTGTTTTCTATAAATTCTATCTTATCTTATCGCTTAATCTGTATAATTTCTTCATTTTTTTTGTTAGGCTGAACATGGCAACGGCAGGACAAGGGTCTCCCACCGGAGTTGGTCAGGACTGCTGTGATGGGTCTCCCACCGGGGTTTCCCAGGTCAACTGTGACAGCAAAAAAGGCGATGTTCAAGGCCAGGCGGCAGCACAAGTCAACTTGAATAACGCTGGTGAGAAACCCTACATGTGTGGGGAGTGTGGATACAGGACAGCTAAAAAGTCTCACTTATCTCAGCATATGAGAACCCATACAGGAGAAAAACCCTACAAGTGTGACCAATGTGGCTATTCTTCTGCACGGAAAGCTAATTTGGACCAGCATCTTGCAAAACACACAGGTGAGAAACCCTACATGTGTGGGGAGTGTGGGTACAGGACAACTTACAAGTCAGCCTTATCCCGACATATGAGAACCCATACAGGAGAAAAACCCTACAAGTGTGACCAGTGTGACTATTCTGCAGCAGAGAAATCCAAGATGGACAGACATGTACGAAAACACACTGGTGAGAAACCCTACATGTCTGGGGAGTGTGGGTACAGGACAGCTGAAAAGTCTTACTTATCCCAACATATGAGCACCCACACAGGAGAAAAACCCTACAAGTGTGACCAGTGTAGCTATTCTGCTGTGCAGAAAGCTAATTTGGACAGACATGTAGCAAAACACACTGCATCAAACGCATCAAACAATGAATTTTTTGTGACTCCCCCCCAAAGAACAGAAATGGAAGAGTCCAGCCATGAACATTCTACTGGAGACCTGTGTTT
>NW_017804163.1:33224-35071 GCF_001625305.1 Branchiostoma belcheri | reverse complement strand
CTTACTACATATAGAACTAAACAAAGTCAAAGAAATACATATTGGAGCCATGGCTGAAAACCTGCCATCCAACACAGTACCAAACGCAATTGTCATAAGAAACGTGTTCTTGGGCGAAGGTATGGCAAAACCAGACACAGTAACTTTGCCATCCACGTTCAGGCAAGCTGCTTTACGTCACCAGGTCTAACTAAAAGCTTGAGAAATACAAGTGTGTAGAAAGAAAAGTTCATCATACGCAAATAGCCTACCAGCTCCCAAACCTCAATTACTACTAGGTTAATCATACACGTATTGTCTACTGCCGCTTTCAAACCTCCACCCACGTCCACAGACGAAGAAGTTGGATCAGTCCATTTTAACTCCTCCCAAGGGAGGAACAGATTAACGTCTAAAACTCTTAATTCTGAAAATAATTCACTGCATTTCACTGCTATAACCTATTTTTTGTTTTATCTTATGAACAATACAATGTGGCCATTTTTGAACTTCAGTGTTCAACACCCTGTTGTTTCTATCCAATACTAGATAAGACTCCGTTGTGGGGGCGTTTTGTTTATTCAATAGTTACATCATCTCCCTGCACTGAGTCTCTATTTTGCTGTTGAAGTAGGTCCGCCCTGCAGACATTCAAACCGCTCGCAGAAGCCTCTCCGTAAGTACAAAATTTCTGAATCCTTCTTCTCCACTGATGTAGCTTTATTCCTTGCATTTTGGTGTAAACCTTACTACGGGTGCTTAGCTGCTATATATAATGCTGATATATTAGAGTACATTTAAAAGGAATAGAAGAGTTAATAGTGTATATTTGTCTGTAGAACGAATGATATAATCTGGCCTCCGAAGTACTAATTCACTAATAGTCTGCTAAGTTTGATTTAATATACCTTTTCTGTTGGATCTTTCTCTTATTGTTTCATCAATCTATTAGAAAGATTTGACATGTAAATTAATAAAATCTATACAATACCAGACAAGACACCTTTGCGGGTAATTTATGACGTGTATGGGATATGTTTATTCAATATTTATATCATCTTCCTGCACTGAGTCTCTTTTTCACTATTGTGGGCGGTTCTCTCTGAAGACAAGTCGCCCGCAGAAGCCTCACTGTAAGTACAGAATGTCTGAATCTTCCTTCTCTATATCTCCATATCACCTTACAATTGCTCTCCAAGGTGTAGGTAATGTTAATGTTTTGTTAGGTTTAATAATGTAATGCAATTTGTAATTTTTATGATGACTCCAGCTGATGGACTAACGATGTGTTGTAATCTAAACACGGCACTACTCATCATGGTAATGTAACTGTTAAGGCGCATCTATAATTTCCTCACAAAGAAAGAATTGAAATCTATGAAGATAAACCTCAAGTTCACCGAGTATCATGTTGCATATCGGTAAGCATTTATGCGAGGAACCGCTAAAATAACTTTCAGTGAATCCAACATGTCAGCTACAACCTCAACTGGAACAACACGTGCTCCACGCACTGATAATGAGTTTACTGTTTAGACAACCCTATATTTCCACCATAAAGAAATAACTGAACATTTTATGACATCAAGTTAGCAAAGAAACATGTAATATACTACTATATGAGGAACCGCTTAACAACTTCAAGCAGAAGCAACAAAAAAATCAACCCAACCCCAGTCAAGACAACACGTACTTCAAACTCATGGTCTCAGCACTGACATGAATTGTCTGGTATCAAAGGACGACTCGTGGGCTGCTTCATCTACATGTGTAGCAGCCCACGTTTGGATTCTGTCTGACTTTTTCCCGTGGTTTTTACAGTGCACACAGCGATATAGGATTGAGAATAGAAACTGTTTACATGTGCT
>NW_017804163.1:29622-32666 GCF_001625305.1 Branchiostoma belcheri | reverse complement strand
GCAGGATCACTTTGTTTTCGTATTACTTTCTTATTACTTACTACATATAGAACTAAACAAAGTCAAAGAAATACATATTGGAGCCATGGCTGAAAACCTGCCATCCAACACAGTACCAAACGCAATCGTCATAAGAAACGTGTTCTTGGGCGAAGGTATGGCAAAACCAGACACAGTAACTTTGCCATCCACGTTCAGGCAAGCTGCTTTACGTCACCAGGCCTAACTAAAAGCTTGAGAAATACAAGTGTGTAGAAAGAAAAGTTCATCATACGCAAATAGCCTACCAGCTCCCAAACCTCAATTACTACTAGGTTAATCATACACGTATTGTCTACTGGCTTTCAAACCTCCACCCACGTCCACAGACGAAGAAGTTGGATCAGTCCACTTTAACCCCTCCCAAGGGAGGAACAGATTAACGTCTAAAACTCTTATTTCATTAACATATTTCTGACAAAAATTCACTGCATTTCACTGCTAAAACCTATTTTTCGTTTTATCTTATTAACAATACAATGTGGCCATTTGTGAACTTCAGTTTTCAACACCCTGTTGTTTCTAGATAAGACTCCGTTGTGGGGGCGTTATGTTTATTCAATAGTTACATCATCTCCCTGCACTGAGTCTCTATTTTGCTGTTGAGGTAGGTCCGCCCTGCAGACATTCAAACCGCTCGCAGAAGCCTCTCCGTAAGTACAGAATTTCTGAATCCTTTTTCTCCACTGATGTAGCTTTATTCCTTGCATTTTGGTGTAAACCTTACTACGGGTACTTATCTGCTATATATAATGCTGATATATTAGAGTACATTTAAAAGGAATAGAAGAGTTAATAGTGTATATTTGTCTTTATATCATACCCGGGCCGCGATAACGTTCGATAACGGGTTCCGGACCGGGCCGTACTTTACGGTACAGCCCGGTCCGGAACCCGTTATCGAACGCTGCCATGACTTCCATAAAACGATTCGAACGCGTTTCGCCCTACCCGCGTGTGCCCCTTTCGAAAATTCGAATACAGAATCCGGACGTTGGAACTGATGTTGTTGCATTTGAGGGTTTAGGGGCACCAAATTTTGGCTCATATTGCATTGAAAGGCGCGTTTTCTTGGGTGGGTATGATATAAATAAAATACAACACGGTGTATTCCGCTTCGCCCTCGGTCCCGGCCCTCCCGCGAGTCGGATCGCGGTCGGGCCGATACCTCGGGCGATACGGAATACCCCGTGTTGAATTCTATATGCAGAATGATATAATCTGGCCTCCGAAGTACTAATACACTAATAGTCTGCTAAGTTTGATTTAATATACCTTTTCTGTTGGATCTTTCTCTTATTGTTGTACCTATATTGTTTCATCAATCTATTAGAAAGATTTGACATGTAAATTAATAAAATCTATACAATACCAGACAAGATACCTTTGCGGGTAATTTATGACGTGTATGGGATATGTTTACTCAATATTTATATCATCTTCTTGCACTGAGTCTCTTTTTCACTATTGTGGGCGGTTCTCTCTGAAGACAAGTCGCTCGCAGAAGCCTCACTGTAAGTACAGAATGTCTGAATCTTCCTTCTCTATATCTCCATATCACCTTACAGTAGCACTGCAAGGTGTAGGTAATGTTAATGTGTTGATAGGTTTAAATAATGTAATGCAATTTGTAATTTTTATGATGACTCCAGCTGATGAACTAACGTTGTGTTGCAATCTAAACACGACACTACTCATCATGGTAATGTAACTGTTAAGGCGCATCTATAATTTCCCCACAAAGAAAGAATTGAAATCTATGAAGATAAACCTCAAGTTCACCGAGTATCATGTTGCATATCGGTATGCATTTATGCGAGGAACCGCTAAAATAACTTTCAGTGAATCCAACATGTCAGCTGGAACAACACGTGCCTCAAGCACTGATAATGAGTTACTGTTTAGACAACCCTATATTTCCACCATAAAGAAATAACTGAACATTTTATGACATCAAGTTAGCAAAGAAACATGTAATATATTACTATATGAGGAACCGCTTAACAACTTCAAGTAAAAGCAAAAAAAATCAACCCAACCCCAGTGAAGACAACACGTAGTTCAAACTCATGATCTCAGCACTGACATGAATTGTCTGGTATCAAAAGACGACTCGTGGGCTGCTTCATCTACATAAACATGTTTGGATTCTGTCTGACTTTTTCCCGTGGTCTTTACAGTGCACACAGCGATATAGGATTGAGAATAGAAACTGTTTACATGGGCTGTGTTCTGATAATCAAATTATAGCAATAGGCAAAGACTAAACATGATCATCCCCATTGCTGCATTTCAACGTAGAACATCAAGGCAGACTGTAGCATCGTTATAATGTTCGTAGTTATACATATTTATGTTATCTGACGCTGTTGAAATATGTTGTACAAGTTGATTGCAGGATCATTTTGTTTTCGTATTACTTTCTTATTGTTATACTTACTACATATAGAACTAAACAAAGTCAAAGAAAGACATATTGGAGCCATGGCTGAAAACTGCCATTCAACATAGTACCAAACGCAATCGTCGTCAGAAACGAGTTCTTGGGCGAAGGTATGGCAAAACCAGACACAGGAACTTTGCCATCCACGTTCAGGCAAGCTGCTTTAAGTCACCAGGCCTAACCAAAAGCTTGAGAAATACAAGTGTGTAGAAAGAAAAGTTCATCATACGCAAATAGCCTACCAGCTCCAAAACCTCAATTACTACTAGGTTAATATACACGTATTGTCTACTGGCTTTCAAACCTCCACCCACGTCCACAGACGAAGAAGTTGGATTAGTCAACTTTAACTCCTGCCAAGGGAGGAACAGATTAACGTCTAAAACTCTTAATTCATTAACATATTTCTGAAAAAAATTCACTGCATTTCACTGCTATAACCTATTTTTCGTTTTATCTTATGAACAATGCAATGTGGCCATTTGTGAACTTCAGTGTTCAACACCCTGTTGTTTCTATCCAATACTAGATAAGAATCCGTTGTGGGGGCGTTTTGTTTATT
>NW_017804163.1:9333-23870 GCF_001625305.1 Branchiostoma belcheri | reverse complement strand
CGATATCAGTGAAGCATTAGTACTGGGACGACATGTTTGAGTTTGTGTGTGTGTGTGTGTGTGTGTGTGTGTGTGTGTGAGTGTGTGTGTGTGTGTGTGTGTGTGTGTGTGTGTGTGTGTGTGTGTGTGTGTGTTCGTGTGTGTGTGTGTGTGTGTGTGTGTGTGTGTGTGTGTGTGTGTGTGTGTGTGTGTGTGTGTGTGTGTGTGTGTGTGTGTGTGTGTGTGTGTGTGTGTGTGTGTGTGTGTGTGTGTGTGTGTGTGTGTGTGTGTGTGCGTGAGTGTGTATATGTAAATGTTTTAAACTTCAGATTGGAAAACACTTTTTTATCACTCATGGCAAAAGGTTGTGACGTAAAGCAGGAGAGGATCTCGTTTGGCGGGTACGGAGCAGAACCTGGAAAATTCCAGGGGAACTTCGGAGTTGCAGTGTCTGCTGACAGTGAGATATTTGTGACTGATCAGTTCAACAAACGAGTCCAGGTCTTTAATATGAAGGGGACCTTTCTCCGCCTCTTTCCAACCGTCGTGCCGGGTGAAAGAAAGACAATGCGCCCTTGTAGTGTTTCTATCGATGTGGGCCCTGGCTACTTGTGGGTACTGGGGAGATACAAAGAAGCGCATGTGGTAAAGTACAGTAAGAACGGACAACCCATCAAAAAGTTTGATTTTATCAACAAGAGCGTCTATCCCGTCATCGCGATGGACGTGCGCAACAGTAAGGTTATCGTGGGAGACGGACAGAGAATTGTGATGTTTGATCCAAACGGCTCTCGCCTTTGGAGTTCAGAAGTGCGTCTGGGATACGGGATCGGGGGAATCACATCGGACAAGGAGGGAAATGTCATGCTGACGGATAGGCGTAAAACCATCCAGAAGTACATTCCCTCCGGAGTAAAGATATTTGAATTCGGCACCTCTGGAAAGGGGAAGGGGCAACTGAACTCTCCCAGAGGTATTTGTCTTGACACCTCGGGTCACATCATTGTGGCGAGCTATTTGAAAGACCGGGTAGACATGTTCACAAGCCAGGGCGAGTTTGTCCGCACCATCGCGGACATTAAATTCCCGGAGGCTGTCGCTATGGGACCATGTGGAGAGTTGGTGGTGACTAGCCCATATACAAACACTGTATCTATCTTCCCACGGCACATGGTGCTTCCTTGAAGCCCTAAATTGTGTTCACTTTATGGTTAATGTTGTTATCTCTGCACGACTGATTCTCTGTTGTTTATGTACCATACACATTGTATTATCAAATGGTGTCGTATAAGCCCACACGGACTAGGCGCGGGAAGCCTTATTCATTCATTGTAAAGCGTAGATTGTCAAAATTGTTGTCTTTAAGATGAAATCTTAGTGCACAAAATCGTACTCCAGATGTTCAGGTCCAGACCGGTGCCTAAAAAAGTCAGTGAAGGTTAGACCTCCAGGTAATAATATACGCCAAAAAGTGTTACTAACAAAAGGTAGTCATGATACTTGAAACGTTTGACCATTTCCAAAAGCATATATCCAGTTGCTTTAATAAGTAACTGTTTTTTGGCTGTTCCTAAACAATTATACAGATACAGTTATTAAGTACATGAGGGACCAACATTAATTTGTAGTCTCTTTTCACTCCAGAGTTTATTTGAAGTACATGTAAATATGTATATCCATATATTATTGAATTGCTTGTAGGCCTAGAGCGCATTGCAAACATGGCATAGTGGTGACATGTCCATGTAACTTTGTGGCTAAATAAAAAAAAAAGAAATGACTGCAATATTTTGGACTGTTGCTGGAAAAAATAACTATTACAAGAAATTCTGCTTACTGTATTGTCATCAAAGTATCACGACAGTGTCGAAAAATGTAATGAGAAGATGTGGTGAAAGGAAAGTATCAGAACAGGGCGACTACTGCTATTTATTTGATATGACGAATAAAAGACTTGTTGTTGTTACACTGTGTTCTTTTAATTTATTTGTTTCCTAACATTAAATTTGGTATTTCCTTAGTACAGTCCAAATCTTGGCATCTAGTTTTTTCAGCCCTTCATGTTTTTTATATCGCGCTTTCGCATCAAATTTAACGTCTCCAGTGCAATGGCAACCATCCATAACTAGAGTTCCACGACCTCATACCTTCGCCAAATGATGTTGCCCTTAGGCCTTGACGAATGTTGACGATTCGCATTGATTATGAAAATTAGGCATTCATTTGCATAAACACTACCTGCCAATGTTCTTCTTCTTCACAATTACACATGCCACACGTTTGAATAATCATATCATGGAAGGTAGCAGATTTATATCATCCCCTCATTAATTATGCTAATTAGCTGTTGATTTGCATAACTATCATTTTAATAGGTCAAGTATTCTTTAAGGTACCCACATATCAAAAATCATGATGATCCATCAATCGGTTCTTGAATTATCCTCCTTCGAATATTTTTCAACGAATGCTTCTGCAGTCCCAGAACAAGCCGCTAGGGGGTCCAAACCCATGTCATTTCTTTCCCAGCCAAAGAGCTACCTACCATCCAAATTTAGTGACCCTACCATGTCCAGATCACGAGATATCAAAACCGGAAGTTCAGCTGCAGTGTCATAACAAGCCGCCGGGGGGTCCAAAATCTAATCAGCTCCAGGTCTCATCAAGACCTACCCACCTACCATACATAAAGACAACCCATCTGAGCCTTCTTGAGTTATCGTGTTGACACACACACACACACACACACACACACACACACACACACGAACGCCAACGAAAACAAAAATTACTTGGTGTGGCCTTGTTTGGAAACAAGAGTTCAAAGATCTCATACCTTCGCCAAATGATGTTAACCATTTCGACTGAGGAAATTATATATTTTCCTCATTGATGATGAACATAAGATCCTCCGTTCACTTCCATCATGGATTGTATCAGTTGATCATTATAATTATTACCCACCCAATGACAGGCGGAAACCACGTGTAAAGCGCTTTCGCTGACTCCGTCTGAAAATGGCCTTTGTTGTCACTGCTATGACTCCTAGCTACGAGTTATCAAAATTCGTAATTACCTCCATGAAAAATGGAGGTATTGTCTTTGGCGTGTCTGTCTGTGTGTGTCTGTCTGTGTGTGTGTATGTGTTTGTGTTTCCGCACATTTGTAGTCAGCAGAACTTCATAACGCCTTCGTGGATTATGATGATATTTGGTATGTTGGTAAGTCTTAGGAAGATAAAGGTCAAGGCCAAATATGGGCCTCCTGGTGGATGACCATGGTACTGCAGCAGAACTTCCGGTTTATGTATCTTTTGTCCTGAACATGCTATGGTTTTGACTTTTTGGTGACAAATAACTTTTACTGTCAGAAATAAGTCTTGTGAGTTTGGTCCCCCTAGCAGCTTGTTCTGGAACTGCAGGGCACTTTCTGGCAAAATCTTTAAAAGTCAATAAGCACAAATAGGAACAGCATATTTTCATCATTTTTAGGGTGTAGGTAGCGGAGAGAGAGTTGTACATAATTGAATGCAAATTATGCAAATGGAGAGGTAAAGGGAGTGCAAGTGCGCCTACAGCGCCGAATACTGTACCGACATGCGCGGGTGTAGCCATGGCAACGAGTGTGCCGTGTGCAAAACCTACTTTGGCAGCACAAATCCTAGTAGTTTAAAGAGTTGATAATCACAAGATATAATTGAGTTTGTAGGACATATAGGCAAACACTTCGTGACAGGAACTACTAGTAGACACACAGGAAATCTAAGCTCGTACACACAACACTAACGTCTACATTCCAACTATTATGTACAAACACGGCACTAATGTCTACCTTTCAGCTTCAACTACTGTGTACAATCACTTACCGATGTTAATGACTGAGTATGCATATGTATATTATCCAGTCAATACTATAACGCTTACTATTCTCACTCTACAATTCTAGATAGCTAACATAGATTTTGATATCTGATATTACAACAAAGTATATGGGCTACTAAAAGCGAAACTAAGACTTATTCTTGTATTCTTGTAAATTATAGCCATAACTTAATTAGATATTAAAGTGAACAAGTATAGGGCTTTTTCTTGGGAAAAACCTTTGCCTACTTGCAAACATCATGAATTCTTATAGAATATTAAGCCTAAATGTTTATGAACATAACTCTCATATACCCTTAAGATTCGAATCGGGATACTAAGTGGCGAAACTGTAGTCAACAGCAGACTGTGCGTACTAATGTCACTACGAGATGGTCACAGTTGCAGACTTGGTGCCTCTGTGTGAATTCTCATATGTCGAGATAGGATAGCATTAGAGGTTGCAGAATAGCTACACTGGTCACACTTGTAGGGTTTTTCCCCTGTATGGGCACTTATATGTCGGGATAAGGTAATCTTTTGAGCTGTCCTGTATCCACCCTCCCCACACATGTAGGGTTTGTCACCAGAGTGCTTTCATAGATGTTGGTCCAAAGCAGATTTGTGTGCTGCAGAATAGTCACACTGGTCACACTTGTAGGGCTTTTCTCCTGTATGGGTTCTCATATGCATGGATAAGTGAGACTTCTGAGTTACCCTGTACCCACACTCCCCACACATGTAGGGTTTCTCACCAGCATGCATTGCTAGATGTTTGTTAAAAGTGGATTTCTCTGCAGCAGAATAGTCACACTGGTCACACTTGTAGGGTTTTTCTCCTGTATGGGTTCTCAAGTGTTTGGATAAGTTAAACCTCACAGCTGTCCTGTATCCACACATCCCACACATGTAGGGTTTGTCACCAGTGTGCTTTGATAGATGTAGGTTTATAGAAGATTTCCTTGCTGCAGAATAGTCACACTGGTCACACTTGTAGGGCTTTTCTCCTGTATGGGACCTCATATGTAGGGATAAACGAGACTTTTGAGTTGCCCTGTATCCACACTCCCCACACATGTAGGGTTTTTCACCGGTGTGTGTTGCTTTATGATCATCTAAGGTGAACTTCCGTGCTGCAGAATAGTCACACTGGTCACACTTGTAGGGTTTTTCTCCTGTATGGGTTCTCATATGATGGGATAAGTGGGACCTGTCACCTGTCCTGTACCCACACTCCCCACACATGTAGGGTTTTTCTCCTGTATGGGTTCTCATATGCTTGGATAGGTTGGACCTGTCACCTGTCCTGTACCCACACTCCCCACACATGTAGGGTTTCTCAGCGTTATTCAAGTTGACTTGTTGTGCTGCCGCCTGGTCTTCAGCATCGCTTGTTTTGCGGTCACAGTCGACCTGGGAAACCCCGTTTGGAGACCCATCACAGCAGTTCTGACCAACTCCGGTGGGAGACCCGTGTCCTGCCATTGCCAAGTTCAGCCTAACAAAGAAAAAAAATTATACAGATTAAGCGTTATAAGCTGTAAAGAATTTACAAGATCAGGTGGACAGATAGGATCTCCAACATTGAACTGTAGGATAGAGCAGGGCAAAAAACAGCTGAAACACAGATCCTTCAAAGGAAGTGGGGCTGGATAGGACACACCTTGAGGAAACCACCATCCAGTATCACACACCAGGCCCTAACCTGGAACCCACAGGGAAAAAGAAAGAGAGGAAGGCCCAGAAATAGTTGGAGAAGAGACACTGAGGAGGAGATGAGGAGAATAGCGAACAGCTGGGAGGACCTGAGGAAGACAGCCCAGAGGCGGGTGAAGTGGAGAGCCATCGTCGGTGGCCTATGCTCTGGCAGGAGCGAAGGGCCAAAGTAAGTAAGTAAGTTATAAGCTGTCAATGATAAAATAGAAGTTATAGAAAACAAGTTTTAAAAAAATTCTAACTTCACCAAGCTTTACAATTTTAACCTCATGCATTACAACGTAACCCAACATATTTCTAACGTGTTGTCTTTCTCGCATTTGAATAAATTTGCTTCTATGTTGTTCCAAAATCATAATTTGTGAGATCTTACAATCACTCACTCACACCACCAATCTCTTGAAACATTTCATATCATATTATTTATTACTTCTATGACAACGAACAATGGGTAAAATGACTCCATTCGCTAGGCTGGAAAGAGAGTCGGCAGTATAGCCTATAGGTTTGGTCACCAGGCTTCTCTATTTACTGTTTTTACAAATCAGTTCTACGCGTTTCTAGATTTTGTAATGTACGCCTTGTGCGATTCTTTACAATACAATTAACATTTCTATATAATTTCACGTACTCTAAAAAGGCCACTTTGCCTGATGCAAATGACGTACATGTAAGTGGCGAGGGTCGAACGTATGTTAGGTTTCGCCCCCCTCCCCCTTAAATTCCACGATATTCACATCCTGAAAACGCCTACAAATTATCATCCTACTGCGGTTCTTCTTCCACAGAAATGGTCTTAAACTATTCCCCTCAACATCACAATACTTTTCTGTCCGTTACTAAGCCTTACCTGCTTCCTATGATGGTTTTTCTCTTCACGTAAACCGGAACTCGGGCAGCTTTGTCCTTCCTGTCCTTTGTCCAAGAGGTCAGAGGTGAACTCAATCTGGGTCAAAGGTGAAATTGTGGACCTGATTACCCACATTGTACATTTGACGTCAGTTGGCACGTTACGTTTTCCTCATAATGTGAAAGTTCTGCGTTTAAAACCCACCACTTTAAGAACGTAACAAGCGTCTAACTTTTGTTTCTGATCTAATACGAAAGAGAGATTTTTAGGGAATAAATGTCAAGCCAAACTGTTTGGTCTGAATCTTGATTTCTGTGTTTTATGATCAACTCACCACCTCGGACAATATTCCATCCAAGGAAAAAATGCAACACAGAAGGAAACATTATGTTCAAGGTACTACACAATTTAATAATGTCAGTGAAAAATATCTAGATCTAGATACATCTTCGAAGAAACAACAACTACAAAACTGGAAATTTACTTGCATACAACCTATCGTCTACCTTTTCAATGGCGTAAAATTACTTTCTACTTTGGAAACTGAAGCACATCATTTATTTTACACTAATACAAATCATTAACCATTAGTTTTTGGGTTTTATCCTAACAAATCCTAGTAGTTTAAAGAGTATATATTAGTCAAAAGATATAATCGTGTTTGTAGGACATATAGCCAAACACTTCGTGACAGGAACTACTAGTAGATACACAGAAAATCTAAGCTCGTACACAAACACACAACACTAACGTCTACATTCCAACTACTGTGTACAAACACAGCACTAATGTCTACCTTTCAGCTTCAACTACTGTGTACAATCACTTACCGATGTTAATTACTGATTATGTATATGTATATTATCCAATCAATACTATAACGCTTGCTATTCTCACTCTACAATTCTAGATAGCTAAAATAGATTTTGATATCTGATATTACAACAAAGTAAATGGGCTACTAAGCGAAACTAAGACTTATTCTTGTACCTAAATTATAGCCATAACTTAATTAGATATTAAAGCGAACAAGTATAGGGGTTTTCTTGGGAAAAACTTTGCCTACTTGCACACATCATGAATTCCTACAGAATATTCAGCCTAAATCTTAATGAACATAACTGTCATATACCCTTAAGATTCGTATCAAAATATTAAGTAAAGAAACTGTAGTTAACAGCAGACTGTGCGTACTAAATGTCACTACGAGATGGTCACAGTTGCAGACTTGGTGCCTCCGTGTGAATTCTTTTATGTCGAGTTAGGGAAGACTTAGAGGGCTGCAGAGAAGCTACACTGGTCACACTTGTAGGGTTTTTCTTCTGTATGGCCTTCCATGTGTTTGGCTAAGGAAAACCGGTAAGTGGTCCTGTACCCACACTCCCCACACATGTAGGGTTTCTCACCGGTGTGTTTTGCTTTATGATCATCTAAGGTGGATTTCCGTGCTGCAGAATAGTCACACTGGTCACACTTGTAGGGTTTTTCTCCTGTATGGGTTCTCATATGTTCGGATAAGTGGGACTTTTTAGCTGTTCTGTACCCACACTCCCCACACATGTAGGGTTTCTCACCGGTGTGTTTTGCAAGATGTTTGCCCAAATCATATTTCCGTGCTGCAGAATAGTCACACTGGTCACACTTGTAGGGTTTTTCTCCTGTATGGGTTCTCATATGTTTAGATAATGTAGACTTGTAAGTCGCCCTGTACCCACACTCCCCACACATGTAGGGTTTCTCACCAGCGTTATTCAAGTTGACGTGTGCTGCCACCTGGCCTTGAACATCGCCTTTTTTGCTGTCACAGTTGACCTGGGAAACCCCGGTGGGAGACCCATCACAGCAGTTCTGACCAACTCCGGTGGGAGACCCGTGTCCTGCCATTGCCATGTTCAGCCTAACAAAAAAAATGAAGAAATTATACAGATTAAGCGTTATAAGCTGTCAATGATATGATAGAATTTATAGAAAACAAGCTTCAAAGAATTCTAGCTTCACCAAGCTTTACAATTTTAACCTTTAACAATTGTAACCCAACATAACTCTAACGTGTTGTCTTTCTCGCATTTGAATACATTTGCTTCTATGTTGTTCCAAAATCATAATTTGAGATCTTACAATCACCCACTCACACCACCGAGCTCGCTCAAAATATTTTATATCATATTATTTATTACTTCTACGACTACGAACAATGGGTAAAATGACTACATTCGCTAGGCTGGAAAGAGAGTCGGCAGTATAGCCTATAGGTTTGGTCACCAGGCTTCTCTATTTACTGTTTTTACAAATCAGTTCTACGCGTTTCTATATTTTGTAATGTACGCATCGTGCGATTCTTTACAATACAATTAACATTTCATATAATTTCACGTACTCTAAAAAGGCCACTTTGCCTGATGCAAATCGACGTACATGTAAGTGGCGAGGGTCCAACGTATGTTAGGTTTCGCCCCCCTCCCCCTTTAATTCAACGATATTCACATCCCCAAAATGCCTGCAAATTATCATCCTACTGCGGTTCTTCTTCCACAGAAATGGTCTTATACTATTCCAAGCAACATTAGAATATTTTTCTGCCCGGTTCTAAGCCTTACCTGCTTCCTATGATGGTTTTTCACTTCACGTAAACAGGAACTCGGGCAGCTTGGCCTTGTCCTTCTGACGTCTCGCGAGGTCAAAGGTGAACTCGATCTGGGTCAAGGGTGAAATTGTCGACCTGATTACCCACGTAGTACATTTGACGTCGGTTTGTACGTTATGCTTTCCTCATAATGTCAACGTTCTGCGTTCAAACCGACCACCTTACAACGTAACAAGCGTCTGACTTTTGTTTCTGATCTATTAAAAGAGATATTTGAAGGGAATGAATGTCAAGCCAAACTGTTTGGCCTGAATCTTGATTTCTGTGTTTTATGATCAACTCAACACCTGTGACAATATTCCATCCAAGGAAAAAAAGGCAACACAGAAGGAAACATCATGTTCAAGGTACAAAACTATTTAATAATGTCAATGGAAAATATCTAGATACATATTTGAAGAAAAACTACAACTACAAAACTGGAAATTTACTTGTATACACTATCGTCTATACCTTTTTCACTGGCGTAAATTTACTTCCTACTTTGGAAACTGAAGCACATCAGTCATTTTACACTGATACAAGTCAATACTATTAGCTTTTGGGTTTATTCATACAAATCCTAGTAGTTTAAACAGTTGATATTAGTTACAGGATATAATTGTGTTTATAGGACATATAGGCAAACACTTTGTGACAGGAACTACTAGTGAATACACAGGAAATCTAAGCTCGCACACACACAACACTAACGTCTACATTCCAACTACTGTGTACAAACACAGCACTAATGTCTACCTTTCAGCTTCAACTACTGTGTACAATCACCGATGTTAATTACTGATTATGTGTATGTATATTATCCAATCAATACTATAACGCTTACTATTCTCACGAAATCCTAGGTAGCTAAAAGTATTTTTCGTTTCAAAATAATTGATATTAAAACAAAGTATATTGGATACTAACTAAACTAAGACTTATTCGTGTAACTGAATTATAGCCATAACTTAATTAGATTTTAAAGTGAACAAGTATAGGACTTTTTCTTGGGAAAAACCTTTGCCAACTTGCAAACATCATGAATTCTTACAGAATATTCAGCCTAAATATTAATGAACATAACTGTCATATACCCTTAAGATTCGTATCAAAATATTAAGTGGCGAAACTGTAGTTAACAGCAGACTGTTCGTACTAAATGTCACTACGAGATGGTCACAGTTGCAGACTTGGTGCCTCCGTGTGGATTTTTATATGTCGAGATAGGATAGCATTAGAGGCTGCAGAATAGCTACACTGGTCACACTTGTATGGTTTTTCTGTTATATGGGTTCTCATATGTTGGGATAAGTCAGACTTGTGAGCTGTCCTGTATCCACACTCCCCACACATGTAGGGTTTCTCACCGGTGTGTTTTGCTAGATGTAAATCCAAAGAGGACTTGTGTGCAGCAGAATAGTCACACTGGTCACACTTGTAGGGTTTTTCTCCTGTATGGGTTCTCATATGTTCGGATAAGTCAGACTTTTGAGTTGCCCTGTACCCACACTCCCCACACTTGTAGGGTTTTTCTCCAGTATGGGTCCTCATGTGTCTAGATAAGTCGGACTTTCTAGCTGTCCTGTACCCACACTCCCCACACATGTAGGGTTTCTCACCGGCGTGTTTTGCTTTATGAACCTCTAAGGTGCCTTTCTGTGCTGCAGAATAGTCACACTGGTCACACTTGTAGGGTTTTCTCCTGTATGGGTTCTCATATTGTTCGGATAAGTGAGACTTTTTAGCTGCCCTGTATCCACACTCCCCACACATGTAGGGTTTCTCACCGGTGTGTGTTGCTACATGTTGGTCTAAAGTAGCTTTCTGTGTAGCAGAATAGTCACACTGGTCACACTTGTAGGGTTTTTCTCCAGTATGGGTTCTAATATGTCGGGATAAGTGGGACCTGTGAGCTGTCCTGTACCCACACTCCCCACACATGTAGGGTTTCTCACCGGTGTGTGTTGCTTTATGATCATCTAAGGTGCCTTTCTGTGTTGCAGAATAGTCACACTGGTCACACTTGTAGGGTTTTTCTCCTGTATGGGTTCTCATATGTCGGGATAAGCTGGACCTGTCATCTGTCCTGTACCCACACTCCCCACACATGTAGGGTTTCTCACCGGTGTGTGTTGCTTTGATTATCTAAGGTGCCTTTCTGTGCTGCAGAATAGTCACACTGGTCACACTTGTAGGGTTTTTCTCCTGTATGGGTTCTCATATGCTCGGATAAGTGAGACTTTTTAGCTGTCCTGTATCTACACTCCCCACACATGTACGGTTTCTCACCAGTGTGTTTTGCTAGATGTAAGTCCAAAGAGGACTTGTGTGCTGCAGAATAGCCACAATGGTCACACTTATAGGGGTTTTCTCCTGTATGGGTTCTCATATGTTCGGATAAGTGGGACTTTTTAGCTGTCCTGTATCCACACTCCCCACACATGTAGGGTTTCTCACCAGTGTGCTTTGCTACATGGCTGGTCCAAAGAGGATTTTACTGCTGCAGAATAGTCACACTGGTCACACTTGTAGGGTTTTTCTCCTGTATGGATTCTCATATGTTGGGATAAGTGAGACTTTCTAGCCGCCCTGTACCCACACTCCCCACACAAGTAGGGTTTCTCACCAGTGTTATCCAAGTTGACTTGTGCTGCCACCTGGCCTTGAACATTGCTTGTTTTGCTGTCACCGTCCACCTGGGAAACCCCGGTGGGAGACCCATCACAGCAGTTCTGACCAACTCCGGTGGGAGACCCGTGTCCTGCCATTGCCATGTTCAGCCTAACGAAAAATTAAGAAATTATACAGATTAAGCGTTATAAGCTGTCAATGATAAAATAGAATTTATAGAAAACAAGCTTCAAAGAATTCTTACTTCGCCAAGCTTTACAATTTTAACCTCATGCATTAACAACATAACCCAACATATTTCTAACGTGTTTGTCTTTCTCGCATTTGATTAAATTTGCTTCTATATTGTTCCAAAATCATAATTTGTGAGATCTTACAATCACTCACTCACACCACCAATCTCTTAAAACATTTTATATCATATTATTTATTACTTCTACGACTACGAACAATGGGTAAAATGACTACATTCGCTAGGCTGGAAAGAGAGTCGGCAGTATAGCCTATAGGTTTGGTCACCAGGCTTCTCTATTTACTGTTTTTACAAATCAGTTCTACGCGTTTCTAGATTTTGTAATGTACGCCTTGTGCGATTCTTTACAATGCAATTAACATTTCCATATAATTTCACGTACTCTAAAAAGGCCACTTTGCCTGATGCAAATCGACGTACATGTAAGTGGCGAGGGTCGAACTTATGTTTGGTTTCGCCCCCCTCCCCCTTTAATTCCACGATATTCACATCCCGAAAATGCCTACAAATTATCATCCTACTGCGGTTCTTCTTCCACAGAAATGGTCTTAAACTATTCCAATCAACATAGAATACTTTTCTGTCCGTTTCTAAGCCTTACCTGCTTCCTATGCTGTTTTTATCTTCACGTAAACCGGAACTCGGGCAGCTTTGTCCTTCCTTCGTCTCGTGAGGTCAGAGGTGAACTCGATCTAGGTCAAGGGTGAAATTGTCGGCCTGATTACCCATGTAGTATATTTGACGTCGGGTGGCACGTTACGTTTTCCTCATAATGTCAACGTTCTGCGCTAAAACCGACCAGCAAGACAACGTAACACGCGTCTGATTTTTTTTTGTTTCTGATCTAAAATGAAAGAGAAATATTTTTAATCAATATCAAGCAACACTGATTTCTGTGTTTTATGATCAACTCACTACCTCCGACAATATTCCATCTAAGGAAAAAAAGCAACACAGAAGGAAACTTTATGCTCAAGGTTCATAACAATTTAATTGGAAAGTTCTATGGATACATCTTGTAAAAGAAATGCAAAACAAACAAGATTTTTTCCTGCTACATCTTCATCTTCATCTTTGCCGGGGCTCTTAGATGTTGTGCAAGCCCCGGCTACACCCCCATATAGACCCTGTTGGGGCACTTTAGGGGGGGGGGGGGCTTGGTCTAAGGCGGGCAGGCCTCCAGCCTGGCCCGGAAGGACTCAACGGTGGGAGCCATGGTTACCGGGCCAGGCAAGGCGTTCCATTGTAGAATTGTGCGGGGAAAGGAGTATTTAGAGGTGTCTGTACGTGCGTTATACGGTTCGCTACCAAATGTAACTTCAGTAGTCAAATGTCGACGACTAAGCTTGGCCGGTCATGTAATACGTAGTGAAGAACCAGCCAGTAGGCTTTTACTCTGGAACCCTGATACCTGTAAGAGAAGAGTTGGACGCCCAAACATAACAGTTAAGAAACTTATTGAAACTGAAACTGGCTTGGAGGGACATGAACTTTTCTCAGTGATGTATGACAGACAGTTGTGGCGAACTAACTTTGTATGCTCCACCTTTACGGAGGATGAATGATGATGATGATGTACGTGCGTGTATGGGTTGGTATTTATACTGATGACTCCCTCGGGTACGCCCCTGAGCTGGCCTGGGCAGTTCATCTGTAGGGATTAGAATAATTTTATGCACTATTTTGTAAAAAGTTGTGAGGCGGGCTTTCCTCCTCCTTTCGGAGAGGAGGGGCCACTGCAGGTCGTTGAGCAAATTTTGTGTCACGCTACTAGTCCGCTGACAGTCATTTAGGGTCACTCGGGCGGCCCTGCGCTGGACGGCCTCCACCGCCTGTATCCCCTTGTTGGTATACGGGTCCCAGACGGTGACACTATATTCCAAGTGAGGCCGGACCAACGCTTTGTAACAGGTGGCCTTGACCTGTTACAAGGCTGCCCTAACTCGACATATGAAAATTCACACGGAGGCACCAAGTCTGCAACTGTGACCATCACGTTCTACCGTATGGGTTCTCATATGTCGGGATAAGTCAAACTTGTAACAGGTGCATTTTAACTGGTGTAAAATTACTTTCTACAGTTGGAAACTATTTAAGCACATCGGTCATTTTACACTTCTGCTAATCACTACAATCCAAGTTTAAAGAGCTGATATTAGTCAAAAGTTTAACTTATAATAATTGCGGTACGCAAAATCTTCCCATCAGTATAGTTTGTCTCTATTGATATCAATACTGATGTCACTACGACATGGTCACAGTTGCAGACTTGGTGCCTCCGTGTGAATTTTCATATGTCGAGTTAGGGCAGCCTTAGAGGCAGAAGAATAGCTAAACTGGTCACATTTGTAGAGTTTTTCTACCGTATGGGTTCTCATATGTCGGGATAAGTCAAACTTGTAAGCTGTCCTGTATCCACACTCCCCACACATGTAGGGTTTCTCACCGGTGTGTTTTGCTTTATGGACCTCTAAGGTGCCTTTCTGTGCTGCAGAATAGTCACACTGGTCACACTTGTAGGGTTTTTCTCCTGTATGGGTTCTCGTATGTTCGGATAAGTGAGACTTTTTAGCTGTCCTGTACCCACACCAAAGTAGGAAGTTATTTTACGCCATTGAAAAG
>NW_017804163.1:0-9313 GCF_001625305.1 Branchiostoma belcheri | reverse complement strand
CGATAGGTATCGTCTACCTTTTCAATGGCGTAAAATAACTTCCTACTTTGGAAACTGAAGCACATCAGTCATTTTACACTGATACAAATCAATACTAATACCTTTTGGGTTTTATCCTAACAAATCCTAGTAGTTTTAAGAGTTGATAGTTACATGATATATTTGTGTTTGTAGGACATATAGGCAAACACTTCGTGACCGGAACTACTAGTAAATATACAGGAAATCTAAGCGCGTACACACAACACTAACGTCTACATTCCAACTACCGTGTACAAACACAGCACTAATGTCTACCTTTCAGCTTCAACTACTGTGTACAATCACTTACCGATGTTAATTACTGATTATATATATGTATATTATTTAATCTATACTATAACACTTACTATTCTCACACAATTCTAAGTAGCTAAAAGAGATTTTTCGTTTCAAAATAATTGATATTAGAACAAAGTATATTGGATACTAACTAAACTAAGACTTATTCTTGTACCTAAATTATAGCCATAACTTAATTAGATATTAAAGTGAACAAGTATAGGACTTTTTCTTGAGAAAAACCTTTGCCTACTTGGAAACATCATGAATTCTTACAGAATATTCAGCCTAAATGTTTATAAACATAACTGTCATATACCCTTAAGGTTCGTATAAAAATATTAAGTAGAGAAACTGTAAACTGTGTGTACTAAATGTCACTACGAGATGATCACAGATGCAGACTTGGTGCCTCCATATGGATTTTTATATGTCGAGATAAGATAGCATTAGAGGCTGCAGAATAACTACACTGGTCACACTTGCAGGGTTTTTCTCCTGTATGGGTTCTCATATGTTTGGATAAGTTAGACTTTTGAGCTGTCCTGTATCCACACTCCCCACACATGTAGGGTTTCTCACCGGTGTGTTTTGCTAGATGTTTGTCCAAATTAGCTTTCCGTGCTGCAGAATAGTCACACTGGTCACACTTGTAGGGCTTTTCTCCTGTATGGGTTCTTATATGTACAGATAAGTGACACTTGCGAGCTGTCCTGTACCCACACTCCCCACACATGTAGGGTTTCTCACCGGTGTGTTTTGCTACATGTTTATCCAAAGAAGATTTCTGTGCAGCAGAATAGTCACACTGGTCACACTTGTAGGGTTTTTCTCCTGTATGGGTTCTCATATGTCGGGATAAGCTGGACCTGTCACCTGTCCTGTACCCACACTCCCCACACATGTAGGGTTTCTCACCAGTGTGTTTTGCTAGATGTTGGTCCAAATCATATTTCCGTGCTGACGAATAGTCACACTGGTCACATTTGTAGGGTTTCTCACCGGTGTGTTTTGCTAGATGTCGGTCTAAATGAAATTTCTGTGCTGCAGAATAGTCACACTGGTCACACTTGTAGGGTTTTTCTCCAGTATGGGCTCTCATATGTCGGGATAAGTTGGACCTGTCACCTGTCCTGTATCCACACTCCCCACACATGTAGGGTTTCTCACCGGTGTGCGTTGCTTTATGATTATCTAAGGTGCCTTTCTGTGATGCAGAATAGTCACACTGGTCACACTTGTGGGGTTTTTCTCCTGTATGGGTTCTCATATGCAGGGATAAGGCAGACTTGTAAGCCGCCCTGTACCCACACTCCCCACACATGTAGGGTTTCTCACCAGCGTTATCCATGATAACTTGTGTTGCTGCCTGATATTCAGCATTGCTTGTTTTGCTGTCACAGTCTTCCTGGGAAACCCCGGTGGGAGACCCATCACAGCAGTTCTGACCAACTCCGGTGGGAGACCCGTGTCCCGCCATTGCCATGTTCAGCCTAATGAAAAAAAATTGAAGAAATTATGCAGATTAAGCGTCATAAGCTGTCAATGTTAAAACAAGTTTCAAGGAATTCTAACTTCACCAAGCTTTACAATTTTATCCGAATGCATTACAACGTAACCCATCATAATTCTAACGTGTTGTCTTTCTCGCATTTGAATAAATTTGCTTCTGTAGTGCTTCAAAGTAATAATTTTTGAGATCTTACAATCATTCGCTCGCACCACCAACTTCATTTAAAACATTTCATATCATATTATTTATTACTTCTACGACTACAAGTGGCGAGGGTCGATGGTATGTTTGGTTTCGCCCCCCTCCCCCTTTAATTCCACGATATTCACATCACGAAAATGCCTACAAATTATCATCCTACTGCGGTTCTACTTCCACAGAAAGAGTCTTAAACTATTCCCCTCAACATTAGAATACTTTTCTGACCGTTCCTAAGCCTTACCTGCTTCTTATGATGGTTTTTCTCTCCACGTAAACCGGAACTCGGGCAGCTTTGTCCTTCCTTCGTCTCGTGAGGTCAGAGGTGAAAACTCTTTGGGTCAAAGATGGAGTTATCGGCCTGATTACCCATGTCGTACACTTGGAGCCGGTTGGCACGTTACGTTTTTCTCATAATGTCAACGTTCTGCGTTTCAAACCGACCACCCTAACAACGTAACACGCGCCTGACTTTTGTTTCTGAAGACCATAATCGCCTTTGCGAGAAAGAGTACTCGCCAAAGGTAAAGGGATTTTTTTATCGTCTCACACATGCGTAGATATGATAGTGGGGTTACTATATTGGAAGTCAGTCCGACTTTGGAAAACCTACTAGTAGGTAGTTACACGTATCATTGAAATGATACAAAAAGCACTCCGAGGACGACCCGACGTTTACGTGTATCATTTATATGATAGACACGGAGGGCAGACCCTAATATTCTCGCCAAAGCGTAATTGTATTTTTGGGAAGAAGTTGCGAAACCTTATTGGCGCGGCTTTTTAAGAGCCAAGTGGTAACTCTTCTATTAGCTATTTGAATTATTGCTGGTACAGTGTACCCGTCTCACACATGCGTAGATATGATAGTGGGGTTACTATATTGGAAGTCAGTCCGACTTTGGAAAACCTAGGTAGTTACACGTATCATTGAAATGATACATAAGGTACTTCGAAGACGACCCGACGTTTACGTGTATCATTTATATGATAGACACGGATGGCAGACCCTAATATACTCGCCAAAGCGTAATTGGATTTTTGGGAAGAAGTTGCGAAACCTTATAGGCGCGGCTATTTAAGAGCTTTTTTTCATGAAATTTCACTCCGCAACGTTTCCTTCGCACTTCGGCGTGTAATATACTAGTAACCGAACCTCGTAAGCCGTGACCCGGAAGTAGATGGGATTAGCGGTATCACGGAAACCCCCATACAGTTCGAAATGAGTTCTTAGCTAGCGAATAAAGGTCAACTTTGACGCTACAAAGCTCGTTTTTGTGTACAAGTGTGATCTTCAAGTGAACTTCCCAAGGTTCCCTGACTTGTAAGGATTACAACGACATATATTTTAGCCTGGCTTTCCCGATTCTGACTGCGCTATGCTAAATTCTGTGAACCATGCTAAGGACTCATTTCGGCGGTTAACAGGTATAGCACGTCCGCCATCTTGGAAAATCGTCCTTTCGTCTTTTGTGTAATGTATGTAACACTAATGGGGAACCCAATAAAACGAACAATAAGCAGTAATTATTTATTGCACAACAAGACTTGTTCTATAATTAGCATTGGCCATTGCCAAATCTCACAACAGCAACGAAAGAAACAGTAAGCTGTAACCCGGGGACTAAAAAAAGGTACAGCATGTCCGCCATCTTGGAAAATCGTCCTTTCGTCTTTTCTGTAATGTATGTAACACTAATGGGGAACCCAATAAAACAAACAATAAGCAGTAATTATTTATTGCACAACAAGACTTGTTCTGTAATTAGCATTGGCCATTGCCAAATCTCACAACAGCAAATTGTTGTTACATCATACAAAAGAGAATCTATTTTCTTT
Source organism: Branchiostoma belcheri (assembly GCF_001625305.1). NCBI lineage: Eukaryota > Metazoa > Chordata > Leptocardii > Amphioxiformes > Branchiostomatidae > Branchiostoma > Branchiostoma belcheri. Next base: position 5,442 of record NW_017804163.1, on the reverse strand, counting down.
AAAAAATCTTATGTCAATGATACCAATCATACATCTCACCAATTTGATGTATTTTGGACCAGAGGTTATGTGGTCCTTTTGTCATCAATGCGAAAACATTTTTGGTTTTTGGTTCAGTTTTGGTTGTACTCTATTGTTGTTTAGGCTTCGGCTTTTTTATGTGTTTATGGGCGTTTCATCTGGCTTACATTTTTATACTGGTGTATATATATAAATATATAAAATGGTCTTTCCAATTTGATGCTATCTTGCAGTAACCTAAATATCTGGTTGGGGGAACCGATAAAGAGGAAGTTTTTTACCTTCACCAAGAAGGTTATGTTTGGAGGGGTGACGTCAAAACGTTTAACTTATTTGCTGACAGTAATACAGATGCACCCCCTGCTGGGGTCTCTGCCAACTGCAGTTGAGCCATTTATATTTTTGCGCCATAACCAGGTAATGCATGAACAATGCTTGCGAAAAACTGTCATGAAACACAATGGGAATCAGTGAGCTCTTCTTAACTTAGCTTGCTCCTGAAGTGGTGGGATTAACACAACTTTGCTTTCTTTTTTTTTGGGGGGGGGGTCAGTGTGTGGTCACTGAGGGGAAAGGAAGCCTTTGTTAACATTTGTACTAGATTGAATGAAAAGTCACTCCGCCAACTGTGTCTGTTCCAGATCACCAGGCTAATTTGCTTCCAACTGTGGCTGTCCAACATCCCCTTCCAACTGTAGCTGCCCAATACCCCCTTCCAACTGTGGCTGTCCAACATTCCCTTCCAACTGTAGCTGTTCTAGTTGTCCTGCGGCACCTTGATACATGTTGATGACGGCACCATCGCCTGCGTTGATGATGTGGTTGTGCATCTCGTACACGCGGGGATCCTGGTGCGAGTATCCAACAGCTCCTTGCTCCTCTTCATCGTCGTCTCCTCCACCACACAGGAGGTCATCGACGTCTTCTGAGAAGCCGAGAATGTCGTGATGGACGATGCCGTCCTCTTCTTTGGCCTTGTTGACCTGATCCATGCTGTAGGAGTAAATCTCTTCTCTGTGTTCCCTAAGTGCACGAGCGCTGAGCACCCTCTCTTCTGTAGCAGTGCCTGGGCTGACCTCGTCTAACACGTTGATGACGATGTTCTCAATCTTCTCGAGCATCTGCCGGCAGCTCAGCTTGTCGCCCTGCTCGCTTCGCACGCAAGTGTTGACCACACGGCCGTCTGGGGAGAGCTTGATGAGACTTTCCACGTTGGAGTCGAAACACTTGGCTCCGTCTCTCCACAGCAGCGGGCGGTTCTTCAGTTCCTTCATTAGGCGGGTCTGCACACGGGGGAAGAACGCGGAGGAGAACATGTCGGTGGTGTCGGCACATTGGACTTGCTTGCCGAAGTAGACGGGCTTGGCAGTGTTCGCGGTCGGCTGCCAGTTCTCTGGAGGCATGGTCTGTGTCAGCAGCCCGGGGATGATGAACTCCTGTTCATTATAGGTGTGGCAGAGCTGGAACTCTTGTAGCAGGGTGGTCAGGAGATCCACATCGGCAACATCTTTAAACACGTTCTGGATTTCCTCTTTCGTGACGACGTCGTTGATGGTTCTCAGATGTTGGATGGGGAAGTTTTCTGGAGCCATCACTTTGCCGAAGACATCCGTGCAGAGCCAGTTGGGCTTCAGGACGATGATGGGGTCGGCATTTTGCAGGGGAACGAACAAGATCTGGAACAATATACAAATGAATGGTTTGTTTGTTTGTTTGTTTGTACATGTTTGTTTGTTTGTTTGGTTTGTATAACGAATGTTGCTTCAGTTATTTGATAGTAATTTCGATTGACTACAAATGGATTTCTACATATCATCTGCTGGTAAGAGGCTGCGCAACTGGTTGACACTTTACCCGTGAACATATATAGCAGCTGGGCAGAGTCTGATTGGTTGACAGCTGACCAACACTAACGCACTGAAAGGCACCAATTGGCTATGTAGGCTGCTGGCGAGCTAAGTTTACCTCTCCGAGATGAGCCAAGTACTGTGAAGACGTCTTCAGAAGATCTTCATCGACAAAGCGGTCGATCTCCTTCGCCGCCGCCTCCTTGTACTCTGCCCATTTCAAGACAGGACACTTCGGTCTGCATTTCTCCTTGGCCCATTTTGGGAGGCACTTGATGATCTCAGCACACAGCTTGGGAATGGCTCGCTGATGCTACATAATGAAATCGGGCAGTTAGGGACAGAGCTGTTTTGCAATTGTTGTTGACTAACACTGCACGAAAAGTTGGATTTACCAAAGGTTGTAAATTAAGGTAATGTTTACTATGTACACAGTATCTGGCTTTACAATCGTAGTAAATAAAGTCAATTGCAGTAATTTCCTTTAAAACCGTTATTATCGTAGTTGACTTTTATTTACTATCATTGTAAAGTTTAGAAGTGTTTATTAAAAAAGTAAACATTACCCAACTATACTCGCCCGGTAAATCTAAGTTTTCGTGGAGTGTAATTTTACGCGGAATGACCATTTGGAATTGTGAACATACACTGTATGTTTGGATGGTTAAATGCAGACACATGATCTATTTTGACAGGTTTTCAATCATGTTGCACATCTATGTATTGATTTTGAGTGTTATATATATTTACATTGTATGTCTTGATCGTATGCTTTGTTTTTGATAACTACAGTATGTATGTTTGAAGCAAGATACAATTCTGTTTCCAAATAGATGGAAAACTGACATAAAATGTTACAAGACAACATGACTCACATCCAGAAGCTCGGTCTTCAGTCTTGTCAGAAGGTCTTTAAGACGCCTCATGTCAGTTTTACGTGTCTTCCTGCAGTCGAGGAGAAACACTTCGTCTGAGATGTTCAGGTGATCCTTGAACTCTGACGTCATCAACTCAAGGATGGAAGATGCTTGTTGATGACCTGTTGAAAACAACACAATGTAGAACATGTCTGAAAAGAGAGATTACAGAAAAGAAGATTCTATCTAAAATCGCTCAGTATCTACATATCTAGCAGAATTTAAGCAAACATACATCATTAGTCTTAGTTACATGTACCTGTGTTTGTCTGATCGGCATGACTGGCTACCAGGATGACATGAGGCTTACACTTTGTGTTGCAGGACTTGATGAAACACAGCCACCAGTGGACCTGTAAAGAAACGGTGGGTCGTCATCAAACCATTGCCGATATGAGTTTAGAAAAATACCATTTTCCTCAACTTTCTAGTTAATCACCTACCTCTCTCTTCTGCTTTTTTAAGTCATCCATGATGTTGTATAGCACGGTGAAGATGGTGTTTTCTGCATCCATGAACATGCTGTGGGTTACCGCGTACTCCGACTGTCCAGCGAAGTCCCACACACTGACCTGCCCCACACCGGGAATGTTGGTTGTTCCCACATTCACACCCGGGGTGGGCTCGTGTGGTTGATCTTCTGGAGTCATCCGATCCCGGAAGAAGGCAGTGAAAGATCCCTACATGAAGTCATATATTATATATTTATTATATTCAGTTCAGTGCTATAGATATTTTATTAAAATTCTAGTTAAGAACGTATAGATGTCAAGGGAATTTAAGTTCTTCAGGAAATCTGGAACAACTGTTTCATGTTAGTGACAGTGCAGAATTGCCATGAATCTGAAATAAAAGAATATTCCAGATACATGTATATTTGTACCAATTCAAATCTGGCATCTATTATTTTGACCTGCCTAAAGCCATACAATCTTGCATCACTTTTTCCCATACTATGTACGAGTATGCTGACATTCCTGCAGACACAAATACACTGTACATGTTAACTTCAAGCAAATCAGTGTTTCTGGGCTCTATTCTGGACTTATCCTGGATTGAAATCGTACCGTTTGCAGACTTTCCACCAGAGTGGATTTGCCAGCTTCCTGTGGTCCACAGAAGCACAGTTTAAACCTGTCGACTTTCTCCCCGCCGGATTGTTTCATCAGTTTGTGGTAGGAAACCTGGACAGCCACCTCAGTGGCCAGTTTCTGGATGAGCAATGTAAACACTCGACTTGCATCATCCAAAAAATCAGCCTTACTGATAAAATGCTTTCAATGTCTGTTTAGTAGTTTCAGCCAGGCGTCATCAAGCAAGTATAGGCACCTTTTCGTGCATAATCGCGAATCAAATATCATGAGAAAACGTGTGATGCACTTTACAACATGTTGGAGACTGACTACGATATAAAATCTGTGAAAGATGAAGTAAAAATTTACTCACACCTTTAGGAAAAGTCGGTGGCGTTGGTTATGCACGTAGTCCAGTGGTGTTCTCCCATCCTGTGTAATAGAATAAAGCGTTAGTTCACACAATCTTTAAGTTTGTTAGCTTTGCCAAGAAGGTTATAATTTCCGCGTTTGTGTGTGTGTGTGTGTGTGTGTTTGTTTTTGTGGTTGGGTGGGAGGGAGGGAGGATAACTCAAGAACTGTCTGACGGATTGTCACAATTTTTATTACGTCTACTAGGTAGCTAAAGTAATTCCTGACATAATGAGATGGTAATTATGCAAATCAGGAGCAAATTTGCATAATTAATAAGGGATTACTAAAAATCTGCTGCATTCCATAATAAGTGTATAGAACACTTGTGATGTATGAAATTGGGACTGAGAGGAACATCTGGAAATATAGATTATGGGAATGAAAACCTCATTTGCAAAATTAATGGCAAATTGCTATAATTTCATAGAGGTAACTGTCAGGCATTTCATACTTGCTACATTTGGAAGTTAATTGAAGGTGAACATTATCTATTCAAATCACAAGGTTATTATCATAATTTAAGAGGAAGTGCTAAACAGATAGCATTCTCTGTTACAATAAGGCTGTAATTGGGTGGAGAATATCACCAACTGATATCCATATAATCCATAATGGAGATAAAATGAGAATCTTATTTTCATAATCAATGAGAAAATGTATAATTTCGGAAGTTAGAATGGTGAACATCATTTGGCGAAGAATGTTAATGAAAATCGGTATTAATTATAGATCAACTACCGTGTCGTGTAGCTATAGAAAGGTAAACCATAAAATTGCAAGGCCTTAACCTAACTACTAGCCACCAATTTAAAAGTTGATCCCTGGCATGACTAATGGACTTCAAAGCCAATGTCAGTGATATTCTTCAACAATCATTTATTACATGGATCCTAATTGCATAAGATGGTTTTCTGTACTTACCTTGTCCTTCGCCTCCACATCAGCGCCATGTTGAATCAGCAGCTTCGCTACCCCAGTCCTCCAATTCCCGACGGCCACATGAAGTACGGTCTTTCCGTACTGTGTAAACACACGGGAAACCTACAAAATTGCTGCACATTGGCTGATTCAAACAGACTCTCGAGGAAAGATATATCATAAGCAAAGTGTGAAAAACATTATGGCTATAGGAATCATTGTTAAAGCAAAAGTTTGAAGCGAAATTGCTTT
>NW_017804162.1:9203-35600 GCF_001625305.1 Branchiostoma belcheri | reverse complement strand
CTCATACCAAAACTTCATGCCACTTATCCCACCTACTAACCCCTGTACTTGAGGACAATCTGTCGTCCCTAGGCTCGGCCTCGACAAGATCCTCAAGACCACCCTACTAATACCAAAGCCTCACCATCTCATCATAAAAAAAACAACTTAAAGTTCCGCCGCATTAGGTCCGCCAAGTTTCCTTCCCGTCATGCTAAGAAAATTACGTCAAGTGCTAAACACAATCAGACTCGCCTTTATTACGTCAAAGCCATCGCCTCTATACACTTCTGCCAAAATGAACACACAACCAGGTAGGCTTTCAATTACTGCTCTTTCCAAACATACCGCTAGGTGTCGTCCTTACACTGTAGGCCTGTGACAGGTCCCACAATGCACCTCACTCAACTTTGACCTGCCCCATTGCATGACGGGAAACAAAATGGCGGCGCCCATAAAATCCAGGTAAAATAGAACAGGTTTTGCTATCGCAAACCTGTAACAAGCACTGCAAATCATGGTGGCCCAGTTGTTGTATTTTGTAGTATCAAATGATGCTTTGTACAAAGCATTTTATCTGTTGTTGAGAGTTCAAACCAGCAGTTTAAAGTTTTAGTAACGTTACCCAGGTCTTACCTGGGCTCTCTCCAAATCTCTCACACCACATAAGACTGAGGTCCCCGTCGGACATGCGCAGTCGCACCAATTGTACCAACAGAACCACCAGGACCATGGGATCAAACATGGCGGGGAGGGAAACGCTGTATTGTGGGATAGATGAGGCTTGCCGCACCAATATGGCGCCCGGGGAGGGCGGCTGAAATTACGTGCTGCAGAACTCGGGGGACTGTGCGTCCGGACGGCCGTGGACAATAAGTAGGAAGGTGGGTATGGACAGGGACTATGTCGGTGTTTCCTTCTGCGTGACATATGAACTTGGTAAAGTGCCCATTGTCTTTCTTAAGCCTCTTATATCTACAGGTCACCTTCTGATACCACACTTTGTTCAATTTGGATGTGTTAAAATGAGACGTAAACAAGTACATTAATATGTAGCCGAATTTGGATCTCACCCTTCATTAGAACTCGATAGACCCTACTTACACAGAAAATTTGAAGTCAATCGGCCTCACCGATCGTGAGAAATTGACTTGGCAATGTTGACATTATGTCTACCCGCCCCCCTCCCACAGGGCAGAAGTATATTGGATTCAACATTCCCTGGAATTTGATCAGCTGATGTACATCTCACCAAAGTAGCATGTACAAGTAGTACTTATATTTGTACAGTATATGAGGGAATACTGAGCCAATCCATGCTTGTGATCAGAAAATATACACCTGCAAAGCTGGCTAAAATTTGGGTAGCCATTTTGTTCACACTAGGCCACTTTCAATGAATGACCAAATATTGAAAACTATAACTAATATTTAAAAAATGACCGTGACTCAATAGTACTTATATGTCCCTGTCACACAGGTGGATATGAAGTTCATGCATACTTTTAATAAAGAGATATAGACTTTGAAAGTTGACCAAAATAATGGCAGCCATATTGGTCACACCCAGCACCTTTCCAAAATTGGCCGGAAATCCAAAACATGTCTGATTATTAAAAAAGTACTATGACTCAATAGTACTTATATGTCCCTAACCCCTGATGGTGTGTCAAGTCAATTTATGCTTTTGATAAAGAAATATCCACTTTGGAAGTTGACCAAAATAATAGCAGCCATATTGGTCACACCTGGCAACTTTCCAAAATTGGCCGGAAATAGAAAAACACATCTGATTTCTTAAAAAGTACTATAAATCAATAGTACTTATATGTCCCCATAATAACAGGGAATGTCAATCTCATGCATACTTTTAATAAAGAAATATAGACTTGACAAATTGAACGAAATAATGGCGGCCATATTGGTCACACCCACCAACTTTCCAAAATTGGCCGGAAATCCAAAACATGTCTGATCTTTGAAAAAGTACTATCAGTCAATAGTACTTATATGTCTCTAAGCCATGAGAGAATGTCAAAACAATTCATGCTTTTGAGGAAGAAATATAGACTTTGAAAGTTGACCAAAATAATGGTGGCCATATTGTTCACAATAGCTCCATTCAAAGTCTGGTCAGAATTAGAAAAACACTTCTGATTTTTCCAAAAGTACTATGAATCAATAGTACTTATATGTCCCTGTCATACAAGGGAATATCGGGTTCATGCATGCTTTTGATGAAAAAATTTAGACTTTGAAACTTGACCAAAATAATGGCAGCCATATTGGTCACACCCACCAACATTCCAAAATTGGCCGGAAATCCAAAACATGTCTGATCTTAGTAAAAATACTTTGAGTCAATAGTATTTATATGTCTCTAAGCCATGAGGGAATGTCAAGTCAATTCATAGTTTTGATGAAGTTATATCCACTTTGGAAGTTGGCCCAAATTTTAGTAGCCATGTTCAGATTCTGCCACATTCAAAAATTGACTGGAATTACAAACCACATCTGATTTTTGAAAAAGTGGTATGAGTTAACAGTACTTATATATCTCTCCAACATGTGTAGGATTATCAAAGTAACACATGCTTTCAATAAAAAAAATAATAGAATTTGCAAGTAGCTGCAAATTTGGTTTGCCATGTTTCTGTACTGTCTGTCCCTTCAATATTCCCTGGCCAAGAACTATATGTATGATTTTCCCCAAAATAGTACAAATCATTAGTACTGATGTGTTTCCAACCTACAAGGGACTATCAAACAAACACATGCTTTTCAACAAGAAATGTAGACATTGTAAGTTGGTAAAATATGGTCTGACATATTGCTTTATACAAGTCTGTTTATTTTAATATCTTCTGGCAGGAGCTAGGAGAAAATACTGGTAAATGTATTTTCCCCAAAGTTGTGTAAGTTTTTAGTACTTGTATCTCTACAACTATTCGGGGAAGGTCAACTTAATATATATTTTTGATGAAGAAATATGGACTGTAAAACTTAGTCAAATTTCAGCATATTTGTTGTCAACATTGAATTCTGTGTATGAATGAATAGCTTTGCTTACAGGCTGTTTGAAATGGGTATAAGGAAGCAAATATTTTAGAACCATGAAGTAGTAAACATTCCAGAAGATAAGTTGGTTTTGGAAGAGGTGTCTGTACTTTGGCCCACTTTGATTGAACTTTTAAATGAAAACTGCCAAGCATACCCCCCCCCCTTGCACATGTATTTTGTCCTTAAAGTGGTGTATAGTGTGTGTAGGATTGGACAGCAACATTCATTACACAAGCCAACAATCCATAAACTTTCAAACATGATGACATTTTTTCTTCTTGCTGTTGTTTTCAGGTCGTGTCATGTACTTGTGGAAGCAAGTTGAAGTCAAGACTTATCAAGTTCCTGCATATCATGGTGTACCTGTTTCATAATTTATTGTATTTTGGGGCTCTTATCACATCCTGCTTACTACTACCAAAGATGAAGATTTACAATGTAAACACTGATTTTTATAACTTCTTCCAGATAGTCAATAGGTACAATCCATTTATATGAAAACATGTTACGTATGCTAATTCCTTTTGTAACTCTTTATTTCAGAACTATCTTTTTAGAGTTGACCGTGATAGGTTATAGGTTATAGGCACATAAATGTAATTACCCCGGTACCTGCAAGTACATGTATGAGATCACATTTATGCGGAAGAAGGATTTACAATGAGTAATATATTTTGGTACATGTATATAGGCAGTAAACCATGTATTCATTATTTAATACTGCAATTGTTTTTGATCAGAGTTGGTTGAACCTTTCAATGAAAGTCATTGATATTTTCTGTTTATAGATTTTTACAATGATAAACAGCAGCACTATGTCTGGCACTGACAATTTGTTTTACATTTTCCTATTGACTTGATAATTGAGAATAGGAATTGAGAATTCCTTTTATACATTTCTTCCCCATATCTAAAATACTGTTTAAAATTTTAGTGACAAGAAAAATATATTGGGTAATGTAATCAGTCTGTGTAGATAACATTTCTGCAAGGTGGAAGGTACTTTAATATGATGGTGCATCTTTGTTTTTTCTACTTGTGCCACCTATGTGATATAAGCTTAATTAAGAGAAGACACGTTTGTGTCAGAGCTACCATGTGTTCTTATTGCAGATTAATAAAATACAGAAAAGGCCTGCTTTGCATCTTTTTATGCACTGGCTAGGTGGTGAGGTAACAGTAACAACTTGCTTTGAAGATATAGTATTGATACAAGGGAAAATTTACTAAAACAGGGAAATGTGTACATTTTAAAGGCAGGTATGGGAAACTTTGTTACAGTATACTATTCAGCAAATTCAATATGTTTATCACTTTATTATCCAATACAAACAGTGAAATCAATAATTATACCAGAGGTTTACAAATACAGGCAGAGTTTTTCTTGTTTTATCATGTGGCTAAAAGTCTTCAAAACTTTTTTGAGCGATTGACCTTATTCTTCGTCTTATGAGATTCATTTTTTTTGTATAGACTGATTTCATGAGGTAAAATTCTCAAAAGTAGAGTACTACAATTTGTGTCTTTAATACAAGACCGTGTGTACTACAAAAAAGGCTGTTTAAATACACTGAAACTACCCTACAACAAGAACGCACTGGAGGTGGGATTACGACATGGAGCGATATTTACGGCTGGCTGCCGATTTACAGCAGGTAGCAGGTAGGCAGGCCGATTTACGGCCGAGAAATACCCATCATCCTGAGCGAAACCTTTGCAACGAGCCTCGCTTTCGTGACGGGCTTCGTCGCCACACCCCTTGTATTTGACTCCATGCCAGGGGTTTATGGAAAAAGGAGTCCAGTCCGATTGGCGGAAAAAGCAGTCCAGTCCGATTTTGGTTTGTACGAAATTTTACGAAAGACCATAGGCACAATTTTTTCTTGTGTGTGTACTTCTAGTTTCTATGGGTACTTTGAGTTTCTGTGAGTACTTTGAGTTTCTATGGGTACTTAGAGTTTCTATGAGTACTTAGAGTTTATATGGGAACCTAGAGTTTCTATGAGTACTTAGAGTTTGCATGGGAACTTACAGTCTGTAACTTACATATCATCATCATCATCATGCCTCCGGATTATTACTTACATATAAGTAATAATAATTAGTCAAAAGATGAAGCGGTCAACTGACGAGATTTACAGGGCCGATCCTGCTTGCAAGTAGCCTGATTAAATCGCTTTACGGTTGCCAGCTGCCCAACATCCAGCCGGCCCCTGCTAAAGCCACGTATGGCAGACTTTGCATTACACCGACAAGCATGTAAGTACCGGAAGTACAATTGTAAGAAAGAATCCCTTAATAATTAACTTTTGTTTATTGTGGATAGGTGACCTGTATGTATAGAAACTACTTTTCGGTGGTCCCAAGAGGTGTAAATCAGTTGTCCGCTATTCCTCACCCAAGGCTGCCTGAATTACGTGTTAAGGCGGCATATAGTGAGTCACATATATGCTCATTCAAGTTCCCATACAAACTCTTAATAGTCATAGAAACTCGAAGTATCCATACAAGCTCTAAGTACTCATAGAAACTCGAAGTACCCATAGAAACTAGAAGTACACACACAAGAAAAAATTGTACCTATGGTCTTTCGTAAAATTTGCTAGAAACCACCGGACTGCTTTTTCCACCCCAAAATCGGACTGGACTGCTTTTTCCGCCAATCGGACTGGACTCCTTTTTCCATAAACCCCCATGCCAGGACCCCGTATATGATCAAGTCCAGCATGGTTGTGATCTGAAAAAAATATGAGACACATTTCAAGTTCAACCACTCAGTTAACGTTACATATTCTAAACCTACGAGCCACATAGTAACTTGAGTGCAAGGTGGAGACTACCCTAAGTTATTAAACTGTAACCTGTACAAAACCTTCCGCATGCCTATAAATGATCTTACATGAATCTTACACCTGGCTGCTAACGGCTTGAACAGAGTCGACAGAACTTGCCACACCAGGAAGTTAAGACTTGGGTCAAGGGTCAAATCCAGAATTAAGAATCTACCACTTCTCTTGTAGGGGTCTTGTAAGCCTACTTTAGTACTGTTTGACTGGTTTGTATTAAACTGGTATACAACTAAATACGAGAAATGAGTTTACATACTAGATTTATGAACGTTTTGACTATTTAAACTAACTTTGTCCCAACTAATTTTGTCAACTTGCTGAGTCCAGAAATTAGCGCTCCTGTTGACAAGTTTTGGTATTGCATGACGACGTACTGTAGTATTAATATTGGTCCTTAGAGGGCGTCTTTTGCTTGTAGTGTTTTAGTGCGAAAATCATACCTCAAAACTTAACGTGACGAGAGGTTCTGCCTGAAGATTAGCAGAATGGTAACATTTTGCCCAGGGAAGTTGGACGGCCAGACTGTACGAACACCAGTCACATTCAAGTGTCTCTGTGTGTAACGCTGGTGTACCTTTATCCGTCACGGGTACCTTTATCCCGTTTCGAAAGTCAGTAGAGCAAAAGGCTATGAAAGTTTAATGTAAAGCTATTGCCAGGATGTTCCTGTCGATGAGAATTTTGTTTGCATAATTGACAGAATATCCCCTGACCCGAAGTTGACAATATACGCGCAAAGCATGCTAAACTCACCACAACGTTTCCCCTTAGTGCACACTTTCAAACTTTCATGATCATGTATATACTTTGATAAAGTATATACATGTGTATACTTTGATAAAGGCAAAATTACGGTGTAGATATTTTGTGCGAGTATCCCGGATTCGGTGATAACCCTAACCCCTGACCAAAACAACACCAAATGGTCACCGCGGGTCAGACCTGCAATCTCAGTAACAGCAGCCGTGCGAAGTGCACTGGGCGACCCGGTGGGGTTGTTACGCCCCCTGCATCACAAACTGCAACAATCCTTGGCTATGCCATAAGAAAGGTTGATTTTGCATACAGCTCCCTCCTAACGCCACCCATTGCCAGGTGGAATGCACAGATAACAAGGGCTTCGAGCTATCCTCCCTCTCCTGGCATTACTATGGGCCGGCTCTAGCTGTGGACTGCAGTTTCATTTCATCTGGGCAATGCTCTGATTGCCCTAATTCCATCGTACCCGATTTACTGAGAGTCATTGAACTGCCATGCCGTTAATAACATAACGTTATATTGTTTGGCACCACATGGTAAAGTCAAGGTCGTCTGGAGGACACTGGTTTGGACAAACATGCTCCTCTGTTCATAACATAGCCAGGCAACTGGAAATACCATGATCAAGTTCATAACGTCATTATCTCCAAACACTCGCACAGAACTATAAACACAGCGCGATTGGCTGTACTTTAATATGTTTCCAGGTTGCTCGGTCGTGTTACCAATACATGAAATTCCTGAAGCTAAATGTATCCGTCTGTTGTGAGTAAAAACACACTAAGCCTCGTGGGTCAATGTCAACGTTTTCTGCTGAAACTAATGGCACAGGAAACAGGAAATCATCGGACTGAGTAAAGGCAGTTTTTTGGACAAGCATCAAAGTTACCTTATCTGGATGTTACTTGACCGATTGAAATTCAGAAATAAAATTGCAAGAGCTAGTGCTCTCGCACCGGTCTGACGATCATATCAGGTCAAATCAACTGCAATATCTCTGTTATTTCATTGCAAATTATTAGTTTTGTTTCAATGTTTAATTTTTATCATGCCTATGCCTGTTTCTACTTCATAAGCTTTCCGATGACTAATCGATGGGCCATCCGGTCCTTCAGCTGGTCGTTTTGTTGTTTGTTTGGCTAGTGGTCGACGTGCGGAGTATCGATAAGTTAGTTTTACCTTCTGACTGTGATGTTCTGAGCAATTCTTGAAAGTACTTCGTCCATACACCAGGGTGTGATGCCATGGTAACTCTTTACAATATGTACTCGTATTCGACATGCAACGTCCATTTGGGCGCTTTAGCGATGCTGGAAATGACAGCTCCTTCTTATGGGGGAAACTTCCCAGATTTGACTGACGCCACTCTGCCATATCTCATATGCGGAGAGAACAGCCTGTACCTGGTAGATATCTCCTGCGGCCTGCCTGAGTTTACCCAGCGTATCTAATGCATGAGTATTACTGTGTAACCTGGAAGCAACGTTTCCTTCCATTACTCCAAGGAAATATTTATGTATTTTAGGCCTGCAATCAATCATGCAAAGGTCCAATGCCACTTTACCAAAGTACCCATTGTGGCAAATGAAGTCTTTATATGTGTCAGTCACAGCTGGTTGTGACGTCAGAAACCCATCCCAGTGGAGATGGAGAATAGATCAGAAATCTACGTTCCGACGCGCACAGGCGCTGCCTTCTTTTCTTTTCGGAGTCTTCTTTTCGTTGGACATGGCAAGGTCGATATTCCTTATTGAAAACTAGTCCCGTGGGAGGACGATAATTACTAAGAGGCGGGATTCGATAGTACTTTGTCAGCGAGTCAGCCTGGCGAGTGAGCCTGAAAGACCTGTGTAGTAGGCCCTCGGCTGGTGGTGAGACGATCGTCACAACTCCGACCTGCGCACATATGACATGAGGACACCAGACAACTCATGGTCGACGAACTGCGCAAACGCACAGGACAGGACTGCTAATAGATGGTACTCCACTCAATAGCTCATTTTTCGCGCTCGAATGAATCTCGACAGGTGGTTTTTACCTTAAGTATTATAGACTTAAGCACGACCGTTTGAGACTGTGAGGGGCGCCATACCGTGTGTGGGCGTTTGATCGTTACCTTTAACGCCTGTGGGCGAAATCCTTGGCGCGATCCTCGTCACTAAACAGTCTGTCTGCAGCTGCCAAATAAGCCGCCATCATCGATCCCTGTGCCCCGTCACAGTTTAACGGTCGGCGTGAACATCACTTTGTGCGTCAGGAGCATCCTGTTCTGAGAAACTCATCTGTCTGCACAATTTACCTGGCTTACGGGGACTCTTCCTGGTTACAAGATGCTGATGAGGTCCTTTTGGAAAGGTGAGATAATAAGATTACTGTTAATAACGCCTGTGCGGTTAGGCTTTCTGGAAGACTATAGCCAGCTCCAAATGCGAGTAGAGATGCTTGAACTGTTTGGATATTTGCTGTATGTAGTATAGATGGAACCAGCTTTTTATGTGTGATGAGAAAGGCCGCGTATCACTCTCACAGTGGTAGTGTATGAGTGCCATGATACGCTGTAGTGTGTAACAAGATAGAGGCCATGACCGTGATACTTGAAATTTCATTGGTGGTCGATGATGAGCTGGTTTCTCTAGCGGCATTTGCCCATGTCTCGATTTTGGCCACCTACTATGAAAATGGGGTTTGGTGGAGTTTTACATAGGAATTCAACACATACTGTTATGGCCTGTTATGAGACAGCCAGTGCCGTTTCTTTAGATTGGCGTCTTTTCGCCAGGGTTATTCAACCCCATTAAGTAGACCGTTCTGAGGCAGTACATGGCTCATTGGGATGTAAACCCTTGGTCACGAAGCCGCACGATGCAGATATGATGGAACAAATTGGATTTTCAGCTTGCCATAGTCGTAAGCTGTGAAAGCCACGTGACCGCATCAGCACGCTGTTTGCCAGGTCTGTGGTAAAGTGGAACGCCTGATAACGCGGCACGGTGAAGGCCTGTCGTGGTTACATGAGCCTGGAAATACCATGTCCATATTTACGCTGACTGAAGATGAAGCAAAGTTGAGATAAGCCCCGTACAAAACCCAGGGATACTTTACTTCCCAGCAGCATATGGGAGATAAATACAAGTATAATACCAGCTTTTAACGTACCGATTTCGGGGCTAGGTCCACCTCAGGAAATAGGAGAATCGATAGGAGGGATAGGCGCCATGTCAAAACTGACAATATAAATCAGTGTTTCTCTAAACTTTCTGCAGAAAAGAAAGAAAAACAGGTGAAACCTGCAAATGACGGTGCCAGACTGTGTGGGCGGTCTGGTTCAAATTGTCACCTTTGTTATCCCATCCATGCTGCTTTCTAGAGATATGCTTTTTAAGCGTTTCCCCGCCAGGAGACGCGACAATCATTTGACCCGTTTTAACACCAACCCAAAATGAATAATGTCAGTGCTTTGATGGCGTTAGAGCATTAGGCTTGTAGCTCTCAGTCTCAAAAATTCAACTAAATACGACTGAACCAAATGTAAAATACAGAACATAACGTTTTGCTGGAAGCAAATGTCTTTTCGTCTTGATTTTTCAACCTTCTTTATTTACAAGAGTGACAAACGAGACTGTAAACTGGTGGTGCTTTGCACTCTCTTCTGATTCCAGTCTGTTAATATTTTCCTCTCAGTATTGTGCATGAGTTGATTTGGCGTTTTGTGTATCTCCTGTTCTGGTCATGGCAGCTCCAACACGAGCAGGTGTTTGTGAGATGAAAGTCTAATCCCGGGGGCAAACGATAAAAACTCGGCGTGCGGCGTCCAGAGTGGTTCTCTATGTTTCCACGTAAAGAGCTTCAGACGTTGTCAATTTGTCGCTAAGTATGTTTGCAGCGAAGCGAACGAGGAACTGTGTGGTTTTATTGACTTCACACAGAAGGCCTAGCTGCCCCAATTCGTTGTTTGGCTGACGCACTGCAGACAGACATTTGTTTGACAATGTACCAGAAGGTCACCTCTGGAAATGAGATGATAAGCGGTACCTGGCCATGATATCGATTGAGGTGTAATTAATTATACTTACTGAAACCGTGCTGCAGGCATGTTGATATGTGCGGTTATGAGTAAACCTACGTCAAGTAGGCAGTACCACAGGTTATACCAAGTAACATACGCCTCGACATGACAGGAGTTGTCTCGGTGACTCAATTGTTTACTCGTATCACTTCAAGAACGTCGTCTTTTTGGTTTTGTTGACGACTATTAAAAGAAGAGGTTATCGCTATAACGTCAATGTTACAATTTATTGTCTGTACGATATTTTGGTCCAGACATAGCGTATTGACGACTTGACGTTTATGGATGTCAGATGTGCCGTGAGTCGAAATTATAATCTTTCTTATCTTTGTAGGAAACTGTTGAATTAGGCACCGAGAGGCCAAAAATCACTTTGACCTGACTGAGAACGAGCCAGCTGGTTGTTGGGTCTGACGTTGTTTACCAGACGGCTATATGAGTACCCACGAGCCTTGTCAAACATAAAGCTGAGAAACTTTGCGTGGCAGATGGATATATGAGCAATAAATGTGTGCAATAACGTCCAACTACTTGCAATAAAAGTTATTTCTCAAAAAAGGACAAATAGAATGGCGCCACGACTTTGGCCATAGGGGTATGTTCTTTCTTGAATGCCAAAATGTCCCAACTGAAAATTCATTAATTACCGTCCAATTAATGTCAAGAAACCAATAGCACGCTTGCTAGTCGCAATCATTTTAATGTTAACACAGAACGAGACTGATATTTCCCGTTGTGTACATTTTGTTTCCTGCTCAACTGATCTGCTGCTGGACATGACTCATTGTTAATTTCTTCCCTTGTTTGTTAGCTGCAACAAACAGGACTTCAGGCAAAAGGTAAACCTTTCATGTCTTGTTTGTGTAGTAGTGGTGGTGGTGGTGGTGGTGGTGTGCATGTTGTTATATGACTGACACCGCAAAACACGATTCAATAACATTCTACAGTTGTCCTTCCTCGGTGACAAACCACACACATAGAGATCCAAAGTCAAGAGATCATGGCTGCCAGTCTCAATTTTTCATCAAACCATTTATTGTTCCTTACCAGAAACGTTTAGCTTCAAACCCCCATTGCTTGACGTTTTCACTTCATTGGCATCCAACAGCTAGCGAGTATTATTCAAAGGAAACCACCGCCTTTGAAAGTATTTTGGGCACCTTAAGTCCACTACCTTCAAAGTACTGCTCCAGGACATCTTAGTCAGACTAGTAAGACTACGCCTTATACATTCAAAGTTCTTCGGCGGCAAAACTGTCCCTGCGGCATAACTCGCGTCGCTCACCGAAAAAAAATAACGCCGCCTCATCAGAAGTCTGTGAAGGAGGCTGAAAATTATGAACAAAATCAAGTTTTCGTTGGGAAAATAACAGGCGGAAAGGATTTAGACACAATACACTCTAACTTGCGACAAAATACGGTACTTCAAAACCCACGCTCAAAATGCTTCTCACGTTCAAAAGCACTCACCGGGGAATGTTAGAGCTCTCCTAATCGCAAAATCGTGAGTTTCCTCAATGCTCGGAATCCCTGTTATTTTTACCCATGGCCACTGGCTATAGATACATACTTCACTGTAGCATTATCTCTTTGTGGAAGCCGCGTCTGGTGCAATAGAGCTGATATCCACATACATTTCCACACGGACCGAAGACAAGTAATAGCCTCTCCAGACTTCACCCTGTGGGGTTTCGTTTATCTTCATTTTGTCGTTATTACCCTCGCTAGAAGGTTACGTTACGTTAGGTAACACTTGTGTGTATGTTGATGTGTGTATGTTGTTTACCACGATAAAGTCAAGAAACTATGGATGGATAGTCATGAACCTTGGTAGGTGGGTGATCAGACTTCAAAATGATTTTGCCCTAGGGGCTTGTTATGGTACTGCGACGAAACTCCCGGTTTTGGTGTCTCGTGATCTGGACATGCTAACATCATGAACTTTGAATTGAGTGGTAGATAGTTTGTGCTCTAGAAGACGTGACATAACTACCAGCTTGACATAATTGGCAATCATGCAAATTGGGATTTATGCAAATTGGGATTCAATTATTCAGATTAGGCATTTCTATAAATCTGCTGCGTTGCAAGATAGGACTATTCAACTTGTGACATATGTACTCGTAATTGAGGACGAGAGGAACATTGGCAGATATTGATTATATAAATGAATACCTGATTTGTATAATTAACGAGAAAATACAATGTAATAGTGGTAACTGTCAGGTGAACATTATTACACATAACGTATTCTAATCAGGACCTCATCTACATAATCTATTAGGAAATGCTACAATTTCCTTTTTTGATACGATAAGACTGTCATTGGGGGAAATATGATCAACCAATATAATTCATGCAAATTAGTATATTACTTTTATGATCAAATAGAAACTTTTACAGTTCGTCAGCCGTAAAGGTTAGCATAATTTGGCGAAGGTATGAAGTAGTGGAATTCTTGTTCTATCCTCTGCGTTTATCAGTTAAATGTCGGAGTATCAGAAGCTAGAGTATACAGAACTCGGCCTTGGTCACCTTGGTCACTATGAGCCTACACATGTATGTATGCAGGAATCGTTTTATCGGTAAGTAATTACGCTGTGGGCTTATTTGAATACCGCAGCATCCTTTGATGAGCAGGCAGACTGGAACATCGTGATTATTAAATGTTTCATGTGACCGGGTCAATTTCGGCAGATGATGATCCGATAGGCAATCTCTCCAGCGGTCTGACGACTTCTTTTGTGCCCAACTCTACTTCGTCATTCATATCCCGGGGACGTAAAGGTTAACTCTTCCCGCTCGCCCGCGTTATCTCCAGACGGGAGAGAGCTCTTTGACCAAGAGTGAAGAAAGTTTCCCCAGATAGTTACTGACATATACTTTAGTTCTGGTCGTAATTGCTTCCTGGATATCAATCTCATGTCCTTTTCTACAGGCGACAGAGTCCCGCCAAGAGGTCGTCCACAGGGGTGAGTACGAAAGTCTTTTAAATACTTTTCATAGCTTGAAAATGTTGTCAAAGTGTACCTTGTAAAAGTCCAAGAAGACGTTTGTAAGGCAATAACTGGTGAATACTCGGGCCGGTTGGAGTTCTTACATTATCTAATTTATGATCTTTGATCTTGGGCCAGGCATTTTCCGATTTTTCAAATCACCTACTGTACAATTCCTAGGGTATATTGCTACTAAAGTATTATTATTCTTGTGGAAATACATTAGCAGCCTACAATTAGCAGCCTACACTGCAATGCTAATGTGTAGAATATACGGCACGCAGCGCACGTTCCGACTGCGCACGCCTGCTGTTGTTGAAGGAATTGAACGGGTACATTTCGCCTGCCGTCGATTTCCCAGAGAGAGACGAATTGTTCATGTGTGATCCCTGGGAAATTGTGGTCTTGGGGTGAACCGAGTGATAAATAGAGGGAGACATTGCAGAGAGGGGAGATTCGCTAATTATCTCAGAAACTGGTCAAGGGTGGACAAAACGCTGTGGCCTTTAGCTAACCGGTGAAACAGAGCAGGATGGAAAACAGACTTGATGAACACCAAATAGCAACCAATTTGTTACATTCTGGTACGATATTTGCAATACTCTCCATCGCTCGGTATTGTGCGTGTATATGAAATGCCGAGCAAACACAGCTATGAAGGACACAGACAAATGACGGAAACAGAATTGATGGAAAGGGTTAAAATAGAGCACTCCGGGAAATTCTACAGAGGGTATGCTTATTAATTAGTGTTCTGCTGTCGTGGTTTTCAAACAGAGACGAAACTGGGATAGTGGCCTGAAAAACGGGCACCATTGCATTCTAGGATATGCGAAATGGTCAAATCGTCGAGTTTTATGTCGTTCTCGTCACCATATGCAACAATGGCCTTACCGGGAGTATTTGCAAGACCTACGAAAAGTGTTTCCAGTTACTGCTACATGATTAGGAATGCCCTATGTGTGTTTGTACAGTTAGAGAGAGTCGGTGTTTAAACAACATACGGACAGCAGAACTGCAACTTACTTCCTGCAGACTGAGCAATTACTACTGTTTTGGAAAAACATATCGGATAGATGGTCTAATTTATAACCAGCATTTAGTATAGGAAGGAAACGACCTTTCGTCCCCATTATGATGAACACTTGAGCGTAGGTGACGCAAAAATGGCCTTTTCAAATCAATCTACCCCTTTGAAGTGCGTGCGGTGTGTTGATATCCGCCTCAAATTGTCGCTTGTAAATGATAACGTCACCGCCATATAGCCAGTTCAGTAAATGTAAGGTTTCCGTAAGTCTGAATGTAAATCCTACCACGTAGTTTCACACAGTTCACGCGGACCGTAGGTTGATCGATGGCAGCACCCAGCCTAATTGTGACGTCACGCCCCGAATCCGTGGCGGTGAACAGTGCACTAGTGACGCAGTGTCCACCACCCTGGCTCACTTGTAACGTTGCCCGCGGTTCATAGCATGCTTTAAATGTGGGATGGAAAACTATCGAGCGGTGCCTTAGTGCTGACACATATATAAACTCCTCTGAGTGAGTGGGGACATCTTCGAAGACACCTGAATGTTGTATTCTGTCATGGAAATATAGACCTGGGACCTCGTGAGGGTTAGACATGCCCCTCTGTGTAAGCACTGCGGTGGATAAGGTAAGCGCTTTACTAGATCATTCACTGCACTGTAAAGGGCCAACAAACCGTACCACTCCTTACGCTCCGCAACAGTTAGGTAGTGACTTGCATCTACCAATTGTGACAGATTTTGTCATGTTATGCATTGGTGTCATCACTGTGAACTTCAAATGTCAGGGGGCTCTGGGGTCCTTTTCAGTATCACTGCTTATCCATGATATACACATAAGTTTTTTTCTTAATTATCTGTAGTATGATTCGCTTTCTTATCGTGCAGAAAAAGGCAGAGATTATCCCATAGTCTCTTCCATTCCAAACCACTTAAACGCCTTAGTGTTAATGGAATCTCCTAAAAAAACATGCTTTTGTTGTTTGCCTATACCTTATGTATAACCTTTTAAGATTTGAGAGGTGCATATCAATGACCCTTTCTTGTAATGCTCCTATCTAGTGATTCTATGTTATTTTGTACGTGGGTGTTTCTGTGTTGTGGTAACCGAAATCTCCTGCGTTGCCCCTGTAGCCAAAGCAGGGGCATTGTTGACATTTTGATAAATAAAAACATAAGCTTCCAGGAAATATCTAGGGTGCCGTGTCGTGATTGTCTGAATGCCTGACGAGCCAGGCACATTCTTGTTTGAAGGTAAACCATGCCGCAGACTTCTGATGTTAAAGACCAGCGGAGATGGACGTATCCGCGTTTCTATAGAAACTACCCCCAGGTATATAAGCGGGATATTTGGGGACGCTTTCAACATAAAGAAAACACATTGTGTCTGTTTCAATCTCCCATTAGAGGGATAACGGGATTTCTCAGCATGATACACTGTACAGAGTCATATGCCGCGGTGATGTATTTTGAACATAGACAGGACGTGGGTGGAACAGTAACTGTAACCTGCTCTTTTGTCTGGTGGGACCTCACGGGACCTAGTTACTGTGGTCAGATTCATTAGTGGAGAAACTGTATGACCTTATCAATACATGACATAACCCAAAATATAAGACAGTGGTTTTCGCGTCTTTACGATTTGATCGAATGAGCCCCCCTCACATTCTTTTCACGTTTTTTAAACTTTTAGGAATATCATATTAAATTGAAAAACAAATCTTGTTGATTAAACAATATATGTGCAGCGTGCAGAGTTTGCATGCAAACGCACAGAAGCAATGCTTCCATAAATCAAATTATGTTCCCTTCATAGTTAGACTTAGACAGACCGACCATAACGACATGTTCCTAATTGCACTATATAGCCAGAAACATTCTGAAAGAAAGAACACTCATTAATACGGACTTCGTTTGCTGGTTAAATTCCACGAGCTTATCGTTTGGTTTGATATGATTTAGGGGTTATGTTAGATACAGTTGTGTGATCAATTTTGTGCAGTCCCAGCTTCAAACGCTGAATAGATACAGAATGACACCAGACTTTTGAGACTGACACCCGTGTGACATGGTAGCAGGGGAAAGGTCAGTTGGTGGCTTCTTACCACCATACAAGATGTACCACGTAACGTTGTACTCGTATCACTAAGTTGGTAAATTCCCCAGATTCTGACAACTTCTCGCCGCGCACACTGTAGTGGACATGGGAGGCGGTAAGGTCACGTCACTGTCACACCAGGGCCCCTCCACATAATAGTGTCACGAACATGAAAACTCACTGGATGTCTAAACTACATGTTAGAATCATCAGTTCGAAACATTGTATGGGCATGATATAGAATTGTTACTCTTCATAACACAGGTAACTGTCACTTTAAGTATAGACTGTCTGCCTACTCAGTGTGCTGATATAATCCCGAACAATCGGTAGTTCAGCAATTAAGCCAAGCTTTGCTGTTCTGTGTGAACTATAATCGGCATAGCTAGACTAAACACCATAATCTGGGTTCATTACGGGCACGTCTTACAAGTGAAGAATTCAAAGTTGTGCAGCATTAGACGCTTTCTGCGCCGCCGGCTTCTTACTAAAGCTGAAATAAATGGTTGTGACAGATAGGAGGTTGTGGTAATTACAGACTGTATAATGCAGTGACGCACGCACGACTGCTGCTGCTGAAATTAAAACAGACACCGCTAGTTACTAGTATGGGACAAGGCACCTAACATTCGAGGCAACAGTGACTACGCTATTCCCCGATTTTAGCTTATGTGTGTGGCTGCGTGTGTGTGTGTACTGGAAGGTAAGGTGGTGAAGACATATGGGATTTATGATTTCGTCGGCAAATTTGGGTTAATAACTGAAGACGCGAACTCGTGAGTTTTAATTCTTCTCTTCCGCGCCCGATTCGGCCCTGCTGTCGGTGCCTTGATTGTTCTTTTGCCTTGCCTCTAGTAAACTTTGGTTGGAGAATGATGTCAGTCAATCGTCCACAATGGTATTCTGACGTAATACTGACGGCTGTTTTTTCTCCTGTTTCCTACAGAGCCAGGGGATGCTGTCAAGAAGGTACGTTAAGACTTTGTGATTCAGTTCGTAAAAGTGACCTTACTTTTGAGTACGTCATAACTTAATCTTTGTGCTAGATGTTCCTACAAAATATTGCGTACTTACAGTTTCATCTGATCAGAATGCCAAGTAGCATATATCTAAAGACCTGCGTCTGTGGCTGCTTCATTGCGCGCTACAGTTACCGCTTCTCTGGGGACGGCGAAGAGAGCGACTCTCGGGAGGAAGACGGGACTCCGCGCTCCGTACATCGCCAGGCTGGGCCGGCAGAAGACATGGAGGACGACCCGGATTCAGACGACGTCTTCACGGTCAGAGAGGCTCGGTCGCGCCGCCATAGCAGCAAGAGGGACAGCGAATTGAGCCTAGTGGACCAGGTGTGTGACAGTGCCACTGGCACGGCTAACAGTGGTAAAGGTTTGGTGGGATGGAATGTGTGTCTATAGTTCTGTTGTTATTGCTGTTTACCAACGTCACGCCCAAGGACTGCAAACTCTAGACTTGATAGAACAGTGTAGAAGATCACCAACTGCTGTTTTAAGTGTTTATTAAATTTACATGATAAGAACAAAGAAGTGTGTTTTATAATAGAAACTCAACATTCAGAACAAGCAAACCATAGTCCGTGTCAATCTGCAAGAATGTGCATAACACACTTGATATTCAAAACTAGCCAGAGAAAGAATAAAACACAAATGATCTTATCTGCTTGATAATTGAAATCAAAATTGCTTGTCCACAATTAGCAGAAGCTGTGGAGAACTCAAGTGACACCCCATTGCCTTGATTCTATCTCATAATTATTAAGATTATTAAAAGACCATTAATATTTCATTCATAATGGGCACGTGTTTTCTCGATTTCATCTTCACGCACGGCATGGTGCTAATGTTATTAATGTCATACATATTATACGCTTCATGTGTCATGGCTGTGTGGCCTCAGTGGGTTAGTCGGCTTATATTTCACCGGCGCCAATGATTTATTATTCAGGAAAAGTCGTCTTTGTCCACATGCGTCAGAGCAGTTATCTGCACAACCCGCCTAGCCACACCTATCCATCTCTTGTGCTCCTGCGGTATCAGTCATACATCATTGCAGATGTGTAGACTTACAGCTTGCGTGAGTGTTGGGAACAGTGCACTGTTGGGGAGTTCCATCTACTTCTCTGTCTTTTTGAGGGTTTTAGTTTCACAGAAAACAAGGTTTTTGCACTTTCAAAATACATAACTCCTGCTAAGAGCATATCTAAACATCCCTGTAGCAAATTTAAACCCACTCGTCCAACCAGCTTTTCTGAATAACAATGAAAAATGTCTTTCTGTAGCCAAAAGCTTCATGGTGATGGAGAATTGAGAGTTCCAATTGACGATGCCCCTTGTTACATAGCGCTGTATTTAACTACGATGTACCCTGTAGGACCTCCTGCTACCTGATGTGCCCTCGGAACTTGACCTTGTGCTTGACCCTGACGGAGACCTGGCTTACTACGGGATGGTGAGTCATACATCAAACCTGCTGATTTTCAGACATTCATGCAGCAAGGTTATTTATGTGGAAAATTCTACATATTCCGTGGCAATTCAACAGAGTATTCGTACTTCCCATGTGATATACTGCTGTATAAAGACTACAAAGTTGTACCATTCTAATCCTTTTCTTTGATCAGAAAGAAAGGTTTACGTTTTTAGACTGAGACATGGACTCATGAATGAAGCACATTTTAGATGGGTATCTGAGACGGAGTATTCCTAATGGTAGCTGTTGGCTCTCCGCCACGCTTTGGTTTTGCGTACTTTCCAGTCGCGATGTTTGATATGTGCTTTAAGGTACGAACTTGTTTGACCAGTTTTCTGACCTTTAATCGTCGGCAGGGTGCAGTCGCTCTGGCGGTACTGTACAATTACTGGGTGATTATTCTCCGCCTCGCCTTCGTCGAAATGCGGGAGGAGGTAAGCATCCGTTCAAGGGGCAGAATTTTAACATCAGACATTCGAAAGGAAATGATTTATATCTATGAGACGTAAAATTATTCTTCACTAACAACGCATATAACAACATGATGCTGGTGCAGCTGGATCCACTCTGTAAACTTGTCTCCTGACTGATCCTTGCTGTTTATCCCGCCCAGGGTACTCATCAGTTGGTCCTGTGTGAGCTGGATCTGTTTTGTGACTTGGTGTACTTCCTGGATGTGCTTGTACAACACCGAATTGGTTATCTCGAAGAGGGCATGCTGGTATGGATTTACCTCTTTTGTCGTTATGATGTCTTTTTCGTGTTCTTTAGCAAAATTCAAAGCTTTCATGTTTCATGCTGTTATTTCGATGGCTATGCCAACGCAAAAAGTGGGCGGTAAACACTGTCTTTATATTTTACCGCCGTGTGTAGGTCTTAGATCCGTACAAGCTGTCCTCACACTACAGAAGCCAGCCGTGGTTTTGGAGGGACGTGGTCGCCATCCTCCCACTACAATCCGTCTGCAGTCTCATTCTTAGTAAGAACAGGTTTATAGTTGTTTGTCATCCGATGAAGGAGGTGCTGTGAAGACCGTGTTAGTTTTGGAGAAATGATAGATAGTACATGTCAGATTATGTCAATTTGCCATTGGTTACTATGTAAGACATACCTACAATAACACAATTACGTCAGTAGATGCCATACTTTGTACACTGTACAATTGTTGCGCAATAAAGTTATGTATTAACATCGTAATTCCCGATCGCCAAAGAATCTACCACCAACGATGAATACCAAATATAGATACATTGCATCTAACAGGAAGAGGAGTGTCCGATTCGGACAAATATTCTCACCGTATAACGCATTCTTCCAAACATTCTACATTGTACCTAGCGTCAGATAATATTGTCGTACCTCCTTTGCTTACCAAATGTCCAACAGAAGTATTTTTGCTGTGTTCTTTAGGAATTGTTCCATTTCAGACGTGGGGCCACCTGTCAGGTACGAGCCTTTATTTCATTACACAGAATACCCTAAAATTTATCAGGTATTCTATATTCTATAGTCACAGAGTATATCTTGGATGACCATAACACCAAAGGGACAACTACCTTGTCCCATGTCTAAATCTAGCTTTCATGAACCCAACACAACGCGCACATGTTGTATCTCATGATACTACCGTTCTTCTGTGTAACAGACAGTTCCTGTCTACTGCTTCGACTGTCTCGGCTGTTAAAACTCCACTCATTGGCTCAGTTCTTTGACGTCACGGACAGGTATGTTACAACTTTAACTCCATCATAAACTTGTTGTGGCGTAGTTTCGTTTTCACTTTGCTCTAATGACTTCTTGGGTGAATAGAGATGATGGCAAGGGTTCTTGGCAAAGGCAAAGGCAAAGCAATCCAATTTTACTAATTTGTACGATGAGTGAAGATTCCTCTCCGTATAGTGTTGGTGTTTTCCATCCAACGTCAATCACAGTTAATGTATCGGAGTTCAGAAGAATGCCCATATACGTAGGGAAGACAAGCTAAAATTGTAACTGTTTGTTTTTTGCATGCTGTGCCAGCCGTATCAGCAATCCTAACAGACTTCGAGCATTCAAGCTGACGATGTACCTGGGTGTAGTGATCCATTGGGTGGGGTGCTTTTACTACATGTTGTCCGAGGTACAGTCCTTGAATAATTCTGTGTCGTCTTTGTTTGAGTCAGTGCAAGCAATGGTTATATACGCTGACGTTTTCTCTGTCGATGTAACCTTTAAAATACCTGGAATCAAGGCAAACATGGTAAAAAGACGGAGGGGTATTACCGACAGAGTGTAGACAAAACGTTTCAAGATCACATGTATGATCTGGGAGTACTTCATTTTATCACACAGGAGGTATATCATGTGTTACATTATAGGTCCTTTTGAAGGATTACACAACTCTAATGTCAGCGACTGTAGGTCTGTGGATGGATTGTCCGTCCGCCATCTGTTGTCGATAGTGCCTTTCATTGGAACATGTCTGATAAACAGTGGGACTGTAGGAAAGACAAACGGATTGTATACATATTTCCATAAATTTACGTCCGCTTGCGAAGGGCTGGTTCAGCTTGCGATAAGATCTTGACCATATACAATGCTGAAGTGGAAAGTAAAATTCACAACACAAATCAATGTTGTAGATGACCACGGTACTAAAATGATTGCTTCTTGTTTTTGAACGTAACTGTAAACAAATTGGATTGGCGATTTCATTTTCTGATATACCACGTAATGACTGTTGCTGTACTTATGATGCTGGTTTCCCTCTCCATGGTGCTGAAACCATTGTTATGAATTTCTCTTTTCAGTACGAAGGTCTTGGGACCAATGATTGGGTGTACTCCTCTGCGCCTGCATTTAAAGATTTTACGAGGTATTTCTGATTTGATCCATTAGATTTTACGAGACAACTCTTAGGAATAATTGCTTTATCAGCAAGAAAACCCCCTATCAACTTCCTTATATCCCTTGTCAGTCGGCCAATGAGTAATTTTGAATATTGGTGCGCCATGTAATATTGGGTTAGACGTTCTTCCTTTGAGCTTTGATTGTTCTGATATTAAACTATCCATTAGACGTCATTGTTCTATTCTCAGTAAGTACATCCGCTGTATGTACTGGTCCACCATGACTCTGACGACCATTGGGGGAGCTTCCAATCCTGTCACCAACCTGGTGAGTTTTCCCGGGATAAAGTCGCGTCCGATTATACTAGGGATGAAAAATCTACAATGTCACATTGTAGCCTGACAAGGCAAAGATCGTATAGTGTTACAAATGGTTATTATCCTGGTGTCTCTATTACTGCAGATCAGACTGAAATCATACCTTGATTTCCCATATGATTACATTGTGATTAACGAGGGCTCATCAATCACGACTGGCTGAGTCTACAATTTTAGCTCTGTAATAAATCACTACATGTCTGAGGGACTGGCTCTCAGTACAGCGTTCCTATCATGATACTCAAGATTGCAATCATCTTCATCTATCATGATCCTACATTACTTTAGTCTAGACTGCGGGACAGTAACGGTTCCGTCTGTTCACGCCTCTTCTGTTCCGTCCTGACGCCAGGAGTACATCTTCACGGGGGTGACATTTCTTATCGGAGTTTTCGTCTTCGCCGCTGTGGTCGGGAACGTGGGTGACGTCATCAGCAACTTGAATGCTGCCAGAACTGACTTCCAAAACAGGTGATTCCTCCGCTATCCGATATGTTGTAAAATATGTAGCAGCTGTTTTGTCCAGATAAACAAAATAGGCTAGGTGTGGTGACATACCGGAATCCGATTGCTTGAGCAAACATGATTTTGGTCATTATCAAGAAAAATGAAATGATTTTAGATGTCCTCTTGCTTGAATATTCTTTCCAGTTGTGCACATTTGGGGTGGGATGAAAGTGCGTTCTAACACTCGTTCCTTGTACTACTACAGGATGGACTCAATCAAGCTGTACATGACGCACAGAAAAGTGCCAGAGGCTCTGCAAAGTCGTGTCAAGAGGTGGGCGGGCTACGCCTGGCACAGGTAAGACTCTGCAGTAATGTGCCTGCCCGTTGTTTCTGATTATGAGTTAGCTTTTAGTGGTCTGGGAGTTTGTTCAGGAACGGGATAGTGGCATTCTAAGATGCTTGTTGCCGGTTTGCTTGCTTATTTGATTGTTCTCTTGTTAGTCCTACTACTTGTTTTGTAGTTGACTTCACGCACGTTATAATGGAATAAATTAGATACTAGCTAGTATTTCCCTTTTCTGGATATATTTGGTTTGCATATCATTCGACACTTGGGCTGCTAGCTATAGGAGGGGTGTCCAGACTATACTATGCTTGAATCTTCTTAATTCGCCATGTCAACCAAATGGATTTTAGGGAGTCGCTAAGTGCCTGATAATAGGCACGATGTTTCAGACGGACTTAAACATGCAGCAATCTTGTCCCTTGACGTCATTGTTTCTATTCAGATTGACTTTCTCTTAGGTCTTAGTTCTGTAATGTTTTCAGTGACACCATGTACACGAATGACCAAATGCTTTTAATTCAGAGGCGTATGTGTGAAACATAAGCCTACGTTCTGTCTTTAGCTTCATACGTCACCCACATTACCCTGATCACATTCTCATCCCCCCGCTACCACCACAATCGTGTAGACTACATGTAAAAGTACTCTTCGCAGTCCATTTATTTCTCTTGTACTCCCGACATCATGACATATTCTCCTGGCTGTAAGTGCTGTTGTAGAAAGGTGAATCGAAAGAGTTGTGAGTGTTAGTCCATGGGCCAAGTGAGCATAATTCTCATTATGGTTTTCTAAAGTAGGATGTCTATGTGATAGCCGTCGCAGTGTGGTAGCTTTGACCTTGCTATCTGACCTTGAACTAATGCAATGGGGAGGGGTCAAGCTGATATGTGTCAATATCTCACAGTCAGTTAATTTAGCATTGTTTACACAATAGTGCGTGACTAGATGCAAACTTGTACATGTTTTAAGTAGCACTGTCTCCGACAAACATCATGCATGGGGCAACTACCGGGATGTATTGTCACCTTCGTACTTGTAGGCAATACTTCTACATGCTGATTGGTTCTATGCTCAGATTTGCTACAGCTATGGTGTTCCATGGGAAATGTTTTTATCTTTGTCCAGAACGCAGGCGCTGGATGAGGTGTCTTTACTGGAGATGTTACCGGAGCGACTTCGGGCGGAGATAGCCATACACGTACACCTGGAGACACTCAGGAAGGTAGGGACAGTTCACGTTCACGGGGGGGGGGTGAAACGAAGACAAAAGAGAGGAAAATAAAGAGAATATGAGAGGAGCGATTTCTTGCGTATTGTGACGAATCCAAGAAGGCACCAGATATGATCAAAATCAACACAAGGCAGTGAGTCGTTAGTAACGTGACTGTCTCCCTGTGTAGGTGACGATATTTGAGGACTGTGAGCAGGGGTTACTGTGTGACCTGGTACTGAAGCTGCGTTCCCAGATCTACTCACCTGGGGATTACATCTGCAGGACGGGAGAGACAGGTGGGGGACTCCAATTCACATACCGAGTACTGAAATAAACTTTTATGTCTACAGATAGGAAGAAGATGAGTATTGGGTCTTTTTGACACAGCGTTTAGTCACATGTTTCATAATATTGTTATTCTTGAAGCGCGACCTAATTAATACAGCTTCCTTCTTCCAACAGGCCGTGAAATGTACATAATAAACCACGGCACGGTACAGGTAAGTGGCCGCCATATCTCCTCTTTATTGGCCTAGAGGACTTAAGCTTTGGTGCAATGGAAATAACTCATGATTTCAGTACCTCCATTCCATCGCATCTATTTTGACGTTATCGATGATATCGAAGTATGTCGGAGGTTGTCTATGAATCACTGACCCAGTACAACGGGCGACCTTCTTGCTTGTTTTGGCTTCCGTAAACTGTAGAGGTTCTCATTAGTTTGATTCTTCAGATCCTGGTCCCAGAGAACACTACAGGGGAGAGGAAGGTCGTGGCGACCTTGACCAAAGGAAACTCCTTCGGCGAAATCAGTGTCTTGAAACTGGACGGTGGGGGCAACAAGTGAGTGCAGAATAGAAGAGGTTAACGTGGTTAGAAATTTGAACGGATGTTCTGCAACAATTTTGATTTGAAGTCGTTTTCATTCAGTGGTCATTCAGTCATGTCATTTTCCTCGTCTCGTCTGCCCAGGCGAACTGCTGACGTCATTTCTGTTGGGTACTCGGAACTGCTCGTGCTTTCCCGGAAAGACCTTTTATCTGTAAGTATCCCGTCAGCTTTTCGTTTTTCACTCGTTTTTCATGTTTTGTACCTTAATATATGCATATACATGGCACAGTGATATGTAAAATTAGCATGAGTTCATTGCGATAAAATGATTGTTGCAATATCCTGTAAACAAATGGAGGTTTTAAAAAAATATGTTAATTTCAGATAATGATAAGCTGTCGTTTTCCTTTACAGGCTCTGGTCGAGTACCCGGATGCTAAGAAGCTACTGGAAGCCCAGGCCAAAGAAAGGTGGGTATCCTGCATGTGATGGTATGCATTTTGGTGAAATTTGTTTGAGTTTAACGGGATAGAATATTGGTTGCAAGTGAAGTTCGTCTCTATGTCCGTTAGAAACTTACACTTGCCACTGTTCTTATTTCAGACTTGGACAAAATAAGGAAGCAAGGTACGCCTTCTCTATAACCTGGGCCAGCCCTGTCATGTACAAAACCTGTATTTGCTCTTATGATGTTTCTTTAAAGACCAGTGTAGATTTGTTGGTCCTCGATGTAAGTAAGTAGTACCTAACATACCATGCACATTTTGATGATATAAGCCCAGAAAGACTGGGAATTCGGAAGACGTGCTATTTAATCTGATTATCTCATCCAAAAAGAAGAAATCTAAGATTTCCCACCCCCGGGTTTATATATGTATAGTATTTACGAAGTTTATATTGGTTATAACACGTTTTCACGTGTGAAAAGAAGGCATTCGTGGAATAATGACGGTATTCTCTGAGCAGCACGTTGTCTCTGCCGCTTGGTGACTGTGGAGTTGAGTGATTATAACGTACTTGACTCATGTT
>NW_017804162.1:8804-9035 GCF_001625305.1 Branchiostoma belcheri | reverse complement strand
GTTGAGTTATTTTTTTTTTGGGGGGGGGGACTGAATGTGGGGGCATTAAGTGAAACGAGGGCACATACTACTAATGCTATGATGGAAATTTCAACATTTGTCTTCTTTCATCATTATTTTTTTTTCGTTTTTGACCCACGCACAGGTTACACGAGAAAGGGTTCGAGGTCTGTCCGAAAAGGTAACAGTAGTGTTGCAGCGTGATGGTAACTTTTGTTATAAAACTTTCCT
>NW_017804162.1:0-8784 GCF_001625305.1 Branchiostoma belcheri | reverse complement strand
CTTGGACAAAATAAGGAAGCAAGGTACGCCTTCTCTATAACCTGGGCCAGTCCCCTCATGTACAAAACCTGTATTTGCTCTTATGATGTTTCTTTAAAGACCAGTGTCGATTTGTTGGTCCTCGATGTAAGTAAGTAGTACCTAACATACCATGCACATTTTGATGATATAAGCCCAGAAAGACTGGGAATTCGGAAGACGTGCTATTTAATCTGATTATCTCATCCAAAAAGAAGAAATCTAAGATTTCCCACCCCCGGGTTTATATATGTATAGTATTTACGAAGTTTATATTGGTTATAACACGTTTTCACGTGTGAAAAGAAGGCATTCGTGGAATAATGACGGTATTCTCTGAGCAGCACGTTGTCTCTGCCGCTTGGTGACTGTGGAGTTGAGTGATTATAACGTACTTGACTCATGTTGGTGCAGAGGTGCGACGGATGCGGACGGCTTCGAAGCGTCCCAGGGTATGAACAAGAAAGCCCACAGAGGGGGGAGCACGAGCGGCAGTCCGGGCAAGGAACTGTCCGAGCTGAGAAGTATCATAGAGGAATTACGTACTTTTGACAGTCAGGTATGTCAATATATAGCGAATCTAATACATGTAGTTTTAGTTGAGTTTATTTTTTTTGGGGGGGGGACTGAATGTGGGGGCATTAAGTGAAACGAGGGCACATACTACTAATGCTATGATGGAAATTTCAACATTTGTCTTCTTTCATCATTATTTTTTTTTCGTTTTGTACCCACGCACAGGTTACACGAGAAAGGGTTCGAGGTCTGTCCGAAAAGGTAACAGTAGTGTTGCAGCGTGATGGTAACTTTCGTTATAGAACTTTCCTATCCAATGGTATCCTTTTTCATGCTGGCGCTCTCTTTAATTGTTCCCAAGCTGCCTTTGTGTTATGGTTCCAAAGTTGTCCTTCGACCAATAAGATTGTGTTTTGTTTCTATTTACAATAAAATCAACTTTAGATCAATCCCCGATCAATTCCATTCTGGTTGTTTCCACACACCTCTAGCCCTTTAATTTCTTACAAATGCTACCGCTCCTTGAAAACATTTTCTTCAGTAATCATTCGGTTAAATTGTTTCTAAAAGAGCATGTCCTTCGCTCAGACGAAGTATTTTTGTCTAGTGTGACGACCTACAGCGGCAGCTGAGCAGACGACAGACAGAGCTGACCCGGGCGTTACGGCGGGTGTCTGTCCTGGAAAGTCTTCTGGACTCTGCTGGTTTACTGTCATCCATGCCTCAACTAAATGGGGAGCTCACGAGTCCACTGCAGAGTGACGCTTCGGACCCCGAGCACCACAACCCTACGTTAGCCGTCCCTTCCCCGTATACGCATGAGCGGAGGAGACGGAGAAGCAGCGCGTCGTCCCCTGGGAGTCCGCGGCGAAGGAGACGCTCCCGGCGGAGAAGAAGGTTAGAGATGCCCGCTATCTGTGTGAACGGGGTGGAGAAGGAGGCCCCAGTTTCTGTGAATGTGGAGATGCCAAGTTCGGAGACGTCAGAGGGCTGCTGTGTTTCTGAGACGAGTGAGGCGGGGAGGCTGCGAGTAGACTCCACCACGGCTGAACTTTCAGGAAGTGCGACAGATTGTAACACCACCGAGGGAAGCGACTTCGATGGGCGATAAAGAGATAACTGCCCATGTTTGATCTTGATGTGTCCATTTGGCCAGAATCTATTTTTCGTTTCTTAATCAATCGTCCTTTGAACAGTTACTTACATAAGTCCGTACCTTTAACGCCTGGAGCGTTACGTTGTTACAGTATACCACCAGCTTGTTACAGTGCAAGTGGCAAATATGTCACACAAAGGAATACATGGCCAGGATATGTTCTGTACAGATATTCATCCACAAGTACTATTCTTTTGTTATCAAATCGTGTTGTATTGTATTGTATTGTTTAGACAAAAGTACGTACAAAATCCTGTCGTCTCTTAACACTAGCTACAAAAAGTAATTGAGCTTTGTGACGTTTGTAATTCTAATGACGGTCTGACCACACCGGTTTTACAATAGGGCAGTCCGTACCAAGTCTCGCTCCTTTCTGCCAGTAACTGGTATGTAAAAACTATGTGTATGTATCATGACATCCTGCTATTATTTTATTAAAAGGGCCACGTGGTTTACTTCTGTCATCACGAGTCAGTTGTGTTTAAATCTGAAAACATACATGGACATCCCCTTCTTTCCTCTATTTGCTTCAGAATCACCCCTCCTCAGTTTTAAGTGCATCTCCGAAAATCGGACAACCAGGTTTTCTATAACGCTGCTCATCGTTCAGAGCAAATATAACTCACCTAAAGGTACTCAAAGATTACATTTTAACATGACAAAATACATCAAAAGAGTGTGAAATGGTTTTGCAGCCACCATTTGGGTCAATTATTTTGTCTTGAAGATGTTGTGCTTTTAGCTGTAGACGTGGTACGGGCACTGACGTGTGCGAGTAATGACGTAATAGATGACGAAGGGGCCGAATGCTTGGGGTAACGCTTGTGGTGATACTGCACTCTATTAACTGCACTACAGTACAGTCGATAACACGGTAAGGTCACCAAACAACCCATTTGGCGCAATATTGGTACAGCATAAAAGCAAAAGGCCTAGCAATTCTACGTGGCCAAAATTAGCGGCAGCCTTTCCAATGATATTAAAGTCAGCTTAATTTGATACCTTTCCCGACTGGAGACCACTCAGGTCGCAGCTGCGTTGATAAGCGTGAGATTTACCACCGTAACAACCACAGGCTTTATTAAAGTTAAACCCAGTATAAATTAGATTACTGATTGTACGTCAGACTGAGGTCAGAGCCCGACTCTTGGTAACGGGGGAATTGTTTACGGTCGGCGCGTTGTCATGAAACATGAGCTTTAGCTAAAAACAGACCACGTGAAACGTAAGATAATACTTTACCGAGATAATTTGCCGAATCATCAAGTTGAGTGCATCATAAATAATATCTCCATGTCATTGCTAATTTAGAAACACATTGTTATTAAAAGGCATGTCTTGTAGTCACTCTTCAGCACCAAGGACAGGTACCGTCGCGAGCAATAATGGCGTTGTGTCGGAGTAAGGACGTTTTAGAATTCACGTTTCAGGCACAGCATCTTACCGTGCTTTTTCGTTGTGTATCATAAATTCGGTCCTACCGGGCAGCCCTGCCAACCTGGCAACAGAAACAAACACCTCAGCGGTCTCTCTGGCTTACGGCATCTCCCGTCGTCACTAAAGGACACGTAGTGCGTAATCCAACATACATTTGTCTTGACATGAGCGTCAAACTAATGACGACCATTCATCACCGCACGTCATGACATCCCGGGAATCTTGCCTCCCAACTTCCTGACGTACAAGTTACTTTATTGTACAAACAGAAAACAGGCTGTCAACCGTTGGTATGATCGACGAGGTTGTTATTCTTTCTGTTGCGTGTGCCCAGGCGTTTCAGAATCAAAAATATTTTATTGACTGAACGTTTAGCTTCGTGTAGTCAATATATTAAGTCGTTAATTGGATACATGTTATTATGTTGCATTCATACTGTTGTAAATGGCATGAAGGTCGCCAAAGCGACCATTCACCCTATATTGTTTCCAAAAGAGCTGTCGCAGACGACAGTGGATGCCTTACTGATGAGTAACCTTCAGAATGGCAAACCTCTGGCGTGTCCGTGGAAACATGTTCTTTATTAGACGCATTTTATCCCGATTGTGTGAGCGCTGGAAATTGGCTGCATTGATGGCCGGATTCCATCCGGAGATAAGAAGAAAGGACTACCGGTCGTGAGATGAAAAGAAAACACTACCGGTGAAGGGAAGAGACTGACTGATGCTTCCTCCAAATAGGTATGTGTAAGCTGTCGATGTCCACAGACATGCGTATTCAGATTGAACCACACTTACTGTGAAATATCGGACCCGTCAATCCGTGTGGTACTGGTACCAAGGTGGCACAGGATGTGCACTGATATGTTGTGTTTGACGTCGCGGTACATCTTGACTTGGGGATAGAGACAAGCCATCCTCTCTTCACCGTTAGGAATATTGCTGGGTAAAAGCTGATTAGTACCAGCTTACTACCAGGTAATGTTATAAGGCGACGCCCAATTACGCCATTGAAGCTGACAGGGCGTTTACTGGCAAAAGCGGTGCGATTGAATCATAGAGCGCAGCTAGGTTGACACTATCAGCTCATTCAACAGTGTGCTGTAGTTGTATCGAAAGTCGACCAGACATTTCCCGTCGTCCTCTCATGGCCTGTTGGAGAGGACAGACGTAACACGATGCATCCAGACAGGTGAGTTATGAATATACACTTCTGCATGTCAGTAGCGCCTACAAGATAGTTGTCAGCAGAACAAATTACATGTGGCCTCTGAGGCATCAAGAAAACTCTTATATGAAACGTATTTTGCGGGTGAAAGTATAGGTTGAGGCGCGATAGCCTCACGTAGTGAAATGAATATGGCAAAGAGAGTCTGCACACGGTGACCTGTATCAACCCTTCTACACTGTGCATACCTGATCTCAATTATGTAAAGTACATTTTGCATGCTTTGTGTACATTTGTTGTATAGGAGACAGGAACAGTCAGGAAGTTGAACAGACTAAATAGGGCGATTAAACAAGAGTAGCCTATAGTTTGATGCAGCATGTGAACTCCTGAGACTGTTTTGTTTGACATTTGCTGTTGTCGCGGCTGTAGTGCTGACGAGTCGACCCCGATGAGGCGGGGGAGTCTGCGGCTGGACGCGCTGGGGGAGGACGGGGAGTCCGACACGAGCGGGGACAGTGACGGGGAGGCAGAGCACCAGGTGTGGCCGGGCAGGGAGGGGATGGGGGTTCCTATGGTAGGCTGAACTGTCTATGTTTGATCGCGATACGATTTGCTCCTCCCACAGGTAGAAGTTCTCTTGTCTTAGGCGTGTATCGCATGGTGTGATTATATCCCAGCTTGTAATGATAGTGCTGAACAGTCCCGGAACATGATATATGCAGACATTGGTATAAAGCCCGTGGATATCGTTTATTACATAATTACATATTTCCATGACCTAGCTCAACCTTTCCGTTTATCTGGTTATGTTCACAGGATAATGACTTAGACGGAGTCCTGGATCCGGAGGGAGAGAGTGCCTACATTTGGATGGTAGAGGGTTTTACTATTTTTAATCAAAACGATAAGATACGATGATAGGCACAACAGCGAATAGCTAACCATAGCGATAGCAAATGCAGTTTGACATGCGGACTATAAAAATTTGGAAAAAATACAATTCGTGAACGGACATTGGTTTAAGCGCTTTTATACAATGCAGATATGGTTGAAAAGATTGTTTGTTGCCAGCGCGCCAGGAAACGTCAATC
This sequence comes from Branchiostoma belcheri, assembly GCF_001625305.1. NCBI lineage: Eukaryota > Metazoa > Chordata > Leptocardii > Amphioxiformes > Branchiostomatidae > Branchiostoma > Branchiostoma belcheri. The sequence continues at coordinate 3,396 of NW_017804162.1, read as the reverse complement.
TTTTACGAGGCCAGAGCAGCCATGATATAACCCGATTTGACATCTGGTTGAACACAACAATCTTCTTACATATCACAGACCACAATCTCTCCAATCAATATGATAAATCGCGCCGCGGATTTCTACCAATGCATCCCCTTATCCCAGGATCCACAGTAATACCATGTTTGTTGCAGGGAGTTGTCTCCTGCTGTGTCCTGTATAACACCTGGGTCATCATCCTGAGAACAGCATTTCAGCAGATGAGATCGAAGGTGAGATTATCAGTCCAGACGGCTGGCTCTGAAATGTTCGTTCGATACACCAGTTGTCAAAATGCACTCTGATCTTGGTTGGTTATCGGTGAGAAATAGATTTGATGTCAGTACTCTTAAGTTATTTTTCAAGATTGTAACCACAAGTGAGCCACAGGAGATCTATAAATCTCTGGTACCGGTTCATGCGTCTCACAGGTATTCCACTAGGCAATCAGTGCACGACTACTCATTGCTCAAACCTAACAACAATAGTGGAAAGAGGATGTTTGTTTACAGATCTGTAAAGTTGTGGAACGCATTACCGAGTGAAGTTAAGACTACTGTATTAGCAGCTGATGAGAGGCAGTTCAGGAAAATGACACGTCAGCTTTATGGAACTTAAAGGCTTACCCTGACAATATTGTATATATTCGAAGCAATTTAGTAACTCACAAGTTTTTATTGTTGATTTTAGTCATAATTAGTTAAATGACCTCTGGCCTCAACCTCAATTATTTTAATGTGTAATTGCAATGATTGTATGTATTCAGTGCTTGTATTTTATGTGTTGTACTGTTAATGAGCCCTGGAAGATTAGCCCCTCATGGGGCTAAAGGGCATCTCAATAAATCAAATCAAATCAGACGGTACGGTCGTCAGTACGATTTTTTAAATCTCTCCTAGGCTTGCGACCATTGTTCATTTTGATACTGCTAACTTTAGATCCAGTGGAGTTTACTAAGCAGGGTGTAAAAAAAAGATGTGATGATAGTCTGTCCTATTTTTCTCGATTTTTCAGAGTAACGATTTTGCTCAGTAAGTAAATTTTCCTTGTTGTTCACCAAGTAACCAAGTAGGATTAATCTGGATTAATTTTGTGAACATGAGTTCTCATGGGGCCTATTAAAGTGAACTCGCGTACTAAGTACAACACTAATAGAAACACGAGTTATACGCTATTGCCTCCCCGCCCCAGAGTTATTTGTCGTCCTACTTTGACGTGCTAGACGTGGTGGTGGACTTGGTGTACCTGGCCGACATCGCTGTACACTTCCGGACCGGCTACCTGGACGACGGCATCCTGGTTAGAATCTTCGACCTTGCCCTACAATTTTTTTCTCGTTGCAAAGTTAGTCAAATCAATGAAGGGAATCAAGATTTATCTGTATGATCATTTCAAATCCTTATTACATTGTTATCTTGCACTTTCATAAAATATTTGTTGTACAGTGTTCTACTACCCTCTATGTATATATATAGGTGACTGACCTGGCCAGCTTGAGCCGTCACTACCGCAGCCAATGGGAGTTTCGGCGAGACGTAGTCTCCATGCTGCCCGTCAAAGTTTTGACCTTACTCCTACCAGGTATGGTTAGACAGATTTGTAAAACATAAACAAGGCAGTCTTCTGTTATTTCTTTATAGATACGTAATGCTCATAATGCACAACATTGGTCATTTTATTAGTTATCAATTAGTCATTTGCTAGCCATATCCTATCACCAAGGGATTACACGGGTGATCATGAACTTCACCGTTGTTACACAGTTGGTGACGGCGCCCTCCCCATACTGAGGCTACCTCGCCTGTTGAAGTGGGGGACGGTCCTGGACTTCTTCCAGTTCACCGACAGGTATGCATGCATTTTAACTATATGTATTGTAACGTTACACTACGTTAGAACATCCTAGGAGCAGAATAAGAAATCCAAACCAGCTTATCATATTCCATACAAAACATGTATTATTCTCAGAATGATGCTTCATACACTGTTTTTTGTCTTGGCTTCCCCCCTTTCCTCTAATTCAGCCGTACTAGCCGACCCAACATCGTGAGAGCCCTGGTGCTGGTCCTGTACCTGGCATCATTTATCCACTGGATCGCCTGTCTGTACTACATGCTGTCGGAGGTACATGTATTGCAATTGGTTACCTTAAACGCACGTTGTTAAATGGGGCTATTTCCGCAATGACCAATGACTATACATGTAGTATGATGGTATCTTTTTATTCGCCTCTAATGATTAAATGGTCTTATTTCCGCGCGGCTGTGGTTACCTTTGTGTACTAGTAATTAACGCACCAGACCCGTTCTTTGTGTTTGATCTCAGTACGAAGGCCTGGGTACAAACGAGTGGGTGTATCCTGGAGACGAGGAGGAGCAGCCTTTTGTCAGGTACATTATATATTAAGCTCTCAGCTCAGTGTGATTCTTGGAAAACGTCAGTATAGCGTACTAAAGCCATCTATTTTGTAATGCGCTCGTCCTTCCCCTTGTAAAGGTAAAGGCGAAGGTAGTCCCATTGCCTTTTATGGCCGTATGGGCAGTGAGTTTTACATCCCCGACCGAGGTCAGGTACCCATTTTACACCTGGTTGGAGTAAGGAAAGTCTTATAAAGTGCCCTTCCAAAGGACCCGACCAAGCCAGGTATGAAAATTATCTCCATCTCGTGTCCGCTAGCCTAGCCACACGACCTTCCCTTGCGATAAATGAAAATCATTTTTGCGACTTATTTACACCATTGTGTTAGTAGCAAACCTCCGCTTGCTCACGGCAATTAGCTTTGTTAAGGTGATACAATCTGCAAATGGGCGAGTCAGTCTTTTACCGCAAATCTATAATAACGGGCAGATAGCAAATCTGGAGTAGGTCTAAGATATGACTCCATGAGTCAGGTTTGCTAGTTTGTTTTTACCTTTGTTTATTCATACTGGTAGCTCAAACAAACACCTGCAGGCCGCTTTTCATTGAGGTGTTGAAAAGTGGCCTAAGACGAAACTACAACAAGATAACGTTACATAGTAAGAAGTCAATAAAAAAACTTATTCCATTTCGGATATGGAACTCCAGTTGACGATACAATTGTCTCTGCTTAGGAAATACATCCGTTGTATGTACTGGTCTACCATGACACTGACCACCATTGGCGAGAACCCTCCACCCCGGACAAACCTGGTGCGTTTAATACGATAATCTGCCTTATCATTATGGGAACGTTTTACAGCTCTAAGGATGATGTCTTCTGTAGTCGTCTTGCGTCTTTGTCGATATTTGTATGGATTTATATCAGATAGTAGGCATTATATCACGACATAGCCACACTTTGTTCCCCTGTGCCATAAGGAGTACACCTTCACTGGACTGACGTTTCTGGTCGGC
>NW_017804161.1:35644-36468 GCF_001625305.1 Branchiostoma belcheri | reverse complement strand
AATTATGCAAATGAGGTCCTGATTTGAATAAATTATGTTTAATGATGTTCACCTCAATTTAACTTTCAAATACCACAAGTATGAAATTCCAGGCAGTTATCATTATATAATTATAAAATTTTCTAATTAATTATGCAAAGTAAGTCATTATTAACATAATCAATATCTTCCTGTGTCTCTCTCGTTGTCAATTACCAATGTCACAAGCTTTAATTGTCCTATTATGGAATGCAGCTGATTTATAGAATTTCTCCATAAATTATGCAAATTACATCAATATTTGCATAATTGTCACATAATTATATTAAGCATCACGTAAGCTACCTACATACCAAAAATCACGACGATCCGTCAACCGGTTCTTGTGTTATCCCCTTTTGAATATTTTCAAGAATTTATCCCTGCAGTTCCAGAGCAAGCCGCTAGGGGGCCTAAACTCACGTCACTTCTTCCCCAGCACAAGAGCTACCTACCATCTAAATTTCATCACCATAGCATGTCTAGATCATGAGATATCAAAACCGGAAGTTCAGCTGCAGTACCATAACAAGCCGCTAGGGGGTCCAAAATCTAATCATTTTGAGGTCTCATCAAGACCTACCCACCTACCAAGTATCAAGACAATACCAAAAATCACGACAATCCGCCAACCGGTTCTTGTGTTATCCCCTTTTGAATATTTTCAAGAATTTATCCCTGCAGTTCCAGAGCAAGCCGCTAGGGGGCCTAAACTCACGTCACTTCTTCCCCAGCACAAGAGCTACCTACCATCTAAATTTCATCACCATAGCATGTCTAGATCATGAGATATCAAAACCGGAAGT
>NW_017804161.1:0-35594 GCF_001625305.1 Branchiostoma belcheri | reverse complement strand
CGTCATGGCTTCGTTTTTGGTTAGACCCTATTTGAATAAAAGCTATAAGTACAAAAACAAGTCAATGCTGGTGGTTGCCGCACGGGTTCAGTTTTTGTATTAGAGCTCTGAAGATATCATGTTTATTGAATATGTCTATTAGGCTGAACAGCCAGTACTCTGTCACAAATAAAGACTTCGTCACGCAACTCTGCAAAGGACTGCTCGCTCAACTCTCCGTCAGTCTTTGACACACGGAGAGCTCTGCGCCAAATGAAGTCAATTTTTTGGTTGGCGTCACCGTTCAGTTTTACTTTCACCTCTTTGCGCTCTACGCTCAAAACAAGTCAATTCGTCATGGCTGTCGACACAGGTTCAGTTTTGTATAGAGTTCAGGGGATTTTAAGCCAGTTCAATGTGACTACTAGGCTTTGTAACGTACCAGGGGACCGCGGAGCTGGCTATTGCTGCTCTGACAGGTCGGCCTCCGTCGGTTTCAAGCTTGCAGTCAATAGCTCTGCGCCGAAACAGCTCAATTCATTGGTTGGCGTCACAGGTTCAGTTTTGATTCCACCTCTTTGCGCACAAGACCAAGTCCGTCGGTTATAAAGCATACAGAGCTCCGCGACAAAACAAGTCAATTCGCTGGTTGTCGTCACTGTTGAGTTTTGATTTCACCTCTTTGAGCAATTCGATGGCTGGCGTCAGTTTAGTATAGAGTTCCATGGATTTTAAGCCATTTCAGTGTGACTACTAGGATTTGTAACGTACCAGGGGCATTGTAACATCCATTTCCCCACCCAAGGTTGGGGAAATGGATACAGACTGGCCAATTTGATACTGTCTTACCCCCACCAAAAGATCTGCTTGGAGATTATTCATAAAGCACGCACAGAGCTCGGCGACAAAACAACCCTTGCCAAAGTGGTCTGCTATGCAGCATTACTCCCTGAAACATTCATCCTGCATTACAGCCAGTGTAGTGCCTAATTTCACAGTAGATTATGGCTGTCCAAGGCACCTCCCTCCACTGTCAACTCTGCAGTGCCTTGAACCAATTAGTTTGCCTTTCCCCTGCATTGATGCCCTCTGTCACAGTCTTTGGTTATGGTTGACCTTTACATTAACACCAGGCCCTGAAGTAAGCACAATCCTCAACTGTTTAGAACATCCTGTGTCAGCAACTCCCTCCCCCCAACTACTTCATCTGGTGCCAAGAGTTTCATACACCAATGTTTAATATGTTATCATGATTATACTTTTTCACCATGGAGATGATTGATGTTTACTTAACAGATTTATTTTCTGTTAGAAGTGACTGGGAAGGAAATGAATAATATATTGATACACATAGCTAAGCTTAAAAACCAGCAACAGGCGCTTGTCCTGAGCGCATGTTTCCCATACACTACTATTCCTTTGGGGAGTTGATTTTGACTGGAGCGGAAAATCCTGCACAGCCAGTGACCAGTGTTAATTACGTCTTCCCTGCAACATTTGACAGATTGACCTCCCAACGCCTCTCAGCAGGCCTTACTGACCTAAATCAGTCTATAACCTGGCTGGCCTGCAAAATAAAACAGTCTGAAGTTTGTCCCCTTTTACACTGGGTATATTTTCAGAAATTATGTTGCAATGCCAACCTAAAAGAACATGCATGAAGTTGCATTTAGGACTGTAGGTGGTAAAGTCTGTCCTTTTGTAAATGCTGCCTCCTAGTAAAGAATTGACTTAGAAAGAAAACTTTTTTTCTATCTATATGCAGAGTCAGTCAGATTACAAATAAAAAATTGCCTTCCCCAAAATCTACAATGATTGATTGTACACTTAATCAAAACACGTCTTGATCAATGCCTACATGTCTCTAATATATTAACCTTGATATACTAACCAAAATCACGATGAGTTTCCGGTTCTGTCTGAAGCGTTTTATTTTGATGGATCTGTATCTGTATAGCCGGTATAACCGCCTTTCGGCGTAACACACCAGCTTCGCAGGCACGCAGCGCGGCGGCAGCTGGCTATATTACACCGATCGACTTGTTACACCTAACCCTTGAACTTCTAGCTCTAGACATTGTTTAAAGCTATCTATTGACAATGCCCCTACTGTACTTGGTGACAGTGAGTTCCACTCTGCGATAGTTCTAGGAAAGAATGAATTCTTGAACACCTCAATCCTTGGTTGATAACTCTGGTACTTGAATGCGTGGCTATTTCTTGTTCTCTTCTGGGCTGGTATTAGGTACTTAGTAGTTGGGACATCCACCAGTTTATTAGTCATTTTGTACATCATGCATAGTCTAGACATCTTTCTTCTGTCTTCCAGTGAGGTCCACTGTAGGTTTCTTTTCATTTCCGTGACACTAGCACCTCTTACATAGTTGTTCATACAGAATCTTGCAGCTTGATTCTGTACCCTTTCCAATTTGTCTTTGTCTTTCTTTGTATATGGATCCCATATGGATTCCAAGACCATAACAATCCAAATCCACAGCTACTTCAGAAACATCAAAGATCTTTAGCAACCTTTAGCTATAAAGCTCATTATAACACAGTTTATTTCCAAGACCATAACTTTTTAAAATAGGAAACAAAAACCAAATTCCTCTGCAAGCTAAGCTTTTAAGGTGTTACCTGTGATTATGCAGAAGACTTTTAAATGCCTTCTCCCCATTGTATTTTGATTATGTCACCCCCATCATAGCCTTGGGCTCAACAGTTAATCATTAACCAGTCAATTTTCTAGATGTATTTGGAGTTTATTTTCCAAAATAACAGCAGAATTTAGAAGTAGTGCACAACCCAGGCTTTTCTGTTTGTTTGGGTGACAGTCCTCTAACACACAGGGACAAAATACACCTTATCTACAGTTTTATCTCATCTGCTGGTGGCCACTGTTGAAGATTCAAAGATACAGCTGGGAGGTTTTAACCAATCATAGCAGAGGTGTAAAATGTCTTCCTGCTGTGCCACCAATGGGGCCTTATGCTCAAATACTGAGCGTTCGAATGACAGGTCTATCTGACCCTACCAGACCCAGGCTCACTGAGATATTTGTGTCCAGTGTGCTATGGGTCTGGCACCCAGGCTACCCCCATCATACAAGAAATTTTTTTTTCAGTTGGACATCTATAGTACATTAGAAGCGGGTCTGTACCCCCATGGATGAGGTAACTTAGCCAAAGTCAGTTGCCTTTGTATCCCAAGAAATACAGTCTGTCAGAAAATAATATACCCACTTCTGGAGTGGAGTTTAACAGTCCATAGATGTTTATTATTGCTTTTGTTTTACTTTCATTGACTTTGTGACTTGTTTCGACTCTGTTTTTATTCTAAAGTTCCATAAGCAAGTTTTGTCCCCATATTTATGACCTGTACAAACAAAATGTAGCTAGCTTCCAACATTGTTGCTGGCAACTTATTGTTGGACTGCAAATGATGAGCTGTCCTACACCAACCTGCATGCTGTGCCCAGGCCCCTCATGCATGCATGTCGGACCATGGGTTTGTCATGATCTTTATTTGTTAACATGGTGCAAAGTTCATGGAGTTTTTCTTCATGAACTTCACAAACAACAGTAAACTTGCTGATCACATTGCTGAGTCTTACCTAAAGTTTTAGATAATGAACTGGGAAGAAAAAAAAAGATGCCTACCAGACTTGTTCCGTACTATACATGTAGATTTAAGATTATTAGTCTGGCTAATTATGTTACATGTTCATGTATTTCCAATGCTAGAATACCAGCAGCTACATGTATTTGAGCACACAGCTACCAATACCAGTAGCTGTTTCATGCTGTTTCAAGAGTCCTCCTGTTTATTTAAAGATTACTTTGTAAGTGGGTGTGACAGATTGGTTTGTTTGAAAGCAGCCCCATGTGTCCCCTCACTCAACCCCTGCTGTGAGGAAACTAGGACACTGAGTCAGTCACAAGCTGTCACCCTACAAAGAATTATTTTTGTCAATGAGCTTAGTTCTAAAAGTGCTTTTTTCAGAAAACCTCCATATCAAAATGCAGGCAATAGATCACCATGCACTTCGCCTCTTGAGAGCAACAAACAGATTTATGCGGCCTTTTCAATTACACGTACAATGTACAACAGGCGACACTTTAATTCCGGACTGACACTCATGCTAGATTACTTTATAGTAGGGTGCCCTGTTAGTGCACCCTGGGTTCACATGATTCGTTTTTAAGACATAGTTTGAGAAGTAGACTTTACTAGATACATTGTGCATCCAGAGTGTACCTAAAAGTGTACTTGAAAGTACACACTCTGGGCTGATGCTTGTGGGTAGTTTACAAATCTTAGATTGCTACTGGCTTGAGCATTGATTAGTTATGGTCCCACCTACATTATTGTTAAACAAACAAATCCTTGGGGTTGGCCACACTCCTAGAAAATCTTTATTAGTCACACCAGGGCTCCTATCAAATCTACCACACATGTACATGCAGTGCATGTCTTTGCCTGCTAAATACCTTAAAGTTGATGACAGGTGTCCTGTCCCAGTGTGTAACACTAACTCTCATTAGAGCTTCTCCCAGCAGAGGGAGTCAGCCTACCTAGCCTCCCTAGTTACTGAGTAGTCAGTGTACTATCTCGGAGCATCTCAAGGGAGATTGGGTTGCATTAGTGTCTGGCATCTAGGCTAGTTCTGTTGGTGGACTTAGTCAAAGTGAGGCCACTGGGCCTTGCTTTTGAAGGCATAATGCGCCTCCATGCACCTTTGTATGATATTGAACATGTAGATTCTTCTATTAAAGTGAAGCATGCACTCATAAATGTAAAAACAGAAAAGATTACAGGTTAGATCAGAGTAGCATTGAAAATACCTTTCTGCAATGTGCTGCTAAATCCATCTGTATCCTGTCATGGGCACATCTTTCTGTTTTATGAACAAATTTTAAAAAAAAGGAAATTGCATTTGATGAATTTGCTAATTTAATAACGTTGTGGCTATTGATACTCCGGGAGTGGATATGAGAGACAAAAAAATTCTTATATCCACCTCTGGAATACTTAAGCCTCTGTGGCAGGCCCAAAACTTGGGTTTTGGTGTGTGTCTTTGAGGCTTCATGATCAGGGGCTTCAAGTTTTAACCCTGGGCTTCAAGTTTAATTTAGTGGATGTCGAAAAGCCTGACATCACAAAACAACGCGGAAATCCCCCCCCCCGAAGTTCGAAAACACAGGGTTTTAACCTGCGACCAAAACGCCAGCCAATCAGAATGCCGACAGGCATTTCCCACTTTTATGTGTCTCTCGCACTAAAGCCGACATGCCTGAAGCTGCCTGAAGCTTGGGAACAAATTTTCAACATCGGACAGACGTTTAAGGCAGGCAGTTTTAGAAATCAGTAACTAAAAGGTGTCAAGCAAAACGGTTGAAAATGAAAACCGTAAGTTGACAGAAAACATTGAAAAGTTTCTAGTTCCCATGTCTACAGAGCGGCAAAGTTTGACCATTCAAACTGTCACATATGCCTGAGCTCACCTGTTCTGGGATCAAACCTCTAATATCCACATGCAGGACTTGATCCATATGGCAAAACAGTTGGATTGTGCCATTCCTTGTGAAATAATACAGGAAAGGGATAAAATTCTTTGATTGTAAGTTGGCTAAACTACATGTACATGTAGGGGGAAATTTTGCTATTACTATATACTATACAAATTTAGACTCTCAATTCCTGATTGCTAGTGTATGTGTGTTGTCATATCCCGTGAAGACAGCCTGAGCTAATCCTTAGTGTAGATGATAGGGCCAGATTGACCCAGTGTTGGAATGTGTAAGCGAGAGTCCCAACGGGACAGCGTGCAACAGTATCATGGCTATATTGAGATCAGGGCCTGAGTGAGGTCTTTCTTCTTCAAAGGACCTCCTTTAGGCTTTTATTTCTTGTGTACAGAATGATTTTCTTGCCATAAGAACAGCTATCCCCTAGTTCAATAGATTTTTAAAAATGGTTTTCTTGCTACAAGAATAGTTGTCAACTTTTAGTTCAAGAAACCTTTTCTTGTGTACAGAATGGTTTTCACTCATTCAAGCCTCTAGCATATACAGTCAGATACTGAGATAGCAACCCCAGCTACCCAGAGGAAGTGTGATTAGTTAATACCAGTTATTGTAGCTGTTTGTGCTGTTTCACCAGCCCACCTGTTGATTTGAAGATTATGCATGACAGGGGGCCCCGCATGCCCTTTTCCGTAGAGCGTAATCGGCCATTTTAATTCTACGTAGAGCGTCGACGGACCGCTCTAATTCAACGTAGAGCGTAATTGGCGCATTTTGCGTAAAGCGTATTCGCCGTTTTAATTCTACGTAATGCGTTGTAGCCACCTGGAATTTAACGTAAAGCGTAATCGAGAGGATTCCTGAATTCAGCGTAATACGTAGCTAGCTCTCAAAATTTAGCGTAGAGGGTTGTGGGGACCCCCCTTGCAGGCCCCCATGACAGATTGGCTAAATCTGTGCTCTCTGAACCCCTGGCTGCACTGAGCCAACCATCCCCTTCACTGGTCTGCATTCCCAGGGTTTGCCATGAAATTGCTGTAACCAAGGCCTTGGTCTAACCAACAAGCCCAGGACTTTGCTTGCTAAATCCACAGTACTAGTGCCTTTTTACCTTCTAATGTCTCCCTGCTTATTGGTTTTGTACCTAACAAAGCAATGAAACAACTTGCTGGTTGAAGAACACATGGGCAGTTTGCAGTCTGCCCAAGAATGCAAACTTTAAACTCTGAGCTATTCTAAGTGTGCAAGCAGAAGGAAATACTACATGTATCCATACTGTATGCACATAATGGTTGAATATATAGGAAGGAAATATTTGAGCTGAGCAAGAAAAATATTCAGTAAACATACATGTACTACATTAGAGGCCTTTCTGTAATAATTGGATGTTTGTGGAAGTCACTATTTTAATATTTTCAAATATGTGCTATTACATTGCACAGGGTTATCCATAGAGTAGAAATATAAATGTCTTTATCAAACTACACTGTATAATAATGCTGGGGGGGGGGAACTCCCAGGAAAGTACAGTGTGATTACTGCCAACCATGCATTTTTAACAAAAAATGTTTCCTCTCTTATCACCAAATTGTTACAAAGAGTGCATTCAAATTTATCACTGAAGCTGATACACCACCTAGGATATTCCTGGTGATGACATACATAATGTGTACAATATTATTTTTCTGGACTCAACAATAAGTTAATTAGGAGGCCAACGACTGCTGCTGTACATGAAATCATGATGGCCTTGAGCAGGTATGCTTGATTACTGTTTTATCCTGTAGTACTTGTGAACACAATTATATTATGGCTCATCAAAGAAATGGTTAACAACAAACAAAACATTTAATTAAACCTTGAGAGAATATTCAATATCCATATAATACGATAAACCGGACAGTGAGTGAGTGAGTGAGATATTTTAACACTTTAAACCTAGTTGACTGAATCATTATGTTTACAATTCAACTGATAAACAAGAATTGGAATGGGGCACTGTGATAGATTTTGCATTATCAGAGTGACAGCACCAAGGAGCACAGGATTATTTTTTTTTAAAACTACATGCATTATGTATGTATCATAATATTTTCAAACATACCGGTGTATAACAGTACATTGTTGCAGTAATGAACAGCTTGTAAAAATGTAAGTTTTGGGACAGAGTGTAATGATTGTTGGTCAGCTGTCAGACTGTAGTGCACCTTTGCTATTTTTCATCTACTGGTTTAATCTACTAGTAGACATTGTCTACTAGTAGATTAAACCAGTAGATGAAAAATTTGTTGACCTACATGTACATACATGTATGTACATGCCAGCTACTTTACAGATTGTCTTGTAGTGTAACACTAATCAAATCAAAGTATTTTTGTGTCCATCAGATAAAACTCAGTCTCCTGATGGTGAAGTCCGCGACATCAAACAGTGGAACATTTTTCTCCCTCAGTTTGTCGAGGACATCATCGATTTTCTCTCCTAAGATCAGCCCATTAGAAATGGCTAGTCTATCAATTACAATGCAGGTTGTACTGCTGTCCAGAAAGAGCTGAGCCTGCCCGCCCAAGGTTACCACTTTTTTTTCAATGCCTTTCATTCTCTTCTGAGTCATACCATAGTTTGGGATAAAGCACCTGTGTCCCTCAAGGGTTGTAATACTGTTTTTTGTGCTAGCTGTATATTGTGGTGCAGTCCATGTTTTTTTGGTTGCTGTAGGAGGTGAACCTGTGCTAGGAATGTCTGCAAAAGGGGGTAGGTGGCTGTAAGGACTGTCTTGCAATTGGCTTGCAATTGGCGAAGATACAGATGACAGTGTTGATGTACATGTAGGATAGTCCCTGCCATGTGTCACATGATTATTTGACCTGCTACAAGGCTTGCTCACTGGCACTTCTTCTTCCTGAAAAGGTGGATCCTCCACAGCTACATGACTTTGTATAATGTCAAACCTTTCTCCCGTGTCCGCACTTTCTGTTGCTTCCATTTCTTTTGGCTCAGGGTGGCGTGAATCAATTCCCACAAACTGTAGATCATTGTAATAGTAGCATCTTTTGCCATTGACTTGCATCCTTGTGCGAGAGACTTCTGGAAAGGCCATTTTGATTGAGTGACCTAATTCCTGGTCACTCAGGAAGCCAAAGGCCAGATGGAGGGCACTTTTCACATCAGAACATTTGACATTACTTCCCTTGGAAGGTTGTAGGTTTTCCGTCAACCTGGCATAAAAGAAATTGCATTTTTAAACACCAAGACGTATTGTTAACTCAACAAACTACACCAGAAATTATCTTTGAGAGTCAATACCATGTTGAAAACACTTGACAATGTGCATTATATACAGTGAATTATGTATGCTGATATGTATATGATTGTAAAATCATACAGCATGTACAAGGTAAAATACCAAATAATTGTATAGTTTTACAATATTAAAAAAAAGTGCTTTTAACTCACCACTGAACCCGATGTTGTCTGAAGTCTGACTCTAGGTGAACTCGACCTTGGTGACTTCCCAAGCATTTTATACTGTCCATCTTCCGTCAGTTTGTCGCCGATAATTGTAAGGAACAGACCAGAAAGAAGATGGATTCTTGTGAAAGAAGTTTAAGAACAACACTGTATCTGTGTGTGGTATGCACGTCATGATCCCTTGAACCCAAATGAAAAACAGATGTGACAAGCATGTCTTATGTCACGGGGGAAAAATGCACTGTAATGTAGTGTGAAAATCGACCTGAGGTAGAGTATTACAGACCTTCATCTGTCAAACAATGTCGACTTGTTTCAGAAACTTCTTGTCATTATACTGCTTACTTGATCACCAACACTGTACATGAACCACTATCCTTATACCAAATTTCAGGTCCTTTATTTGACCTAATATGAAGGCTCAGGAGCCAATAAGTTACAATATACTTTTTGGGACTATTTTTTTACAAAAAAGCTACAATCAATTAGTTTAGGGCCTGCACCCAAAAAATTAAACCAAGAATACCTGTGGAAGTATATTCCCAAGCTATCTCTGTTAAAATTTCAGGACATTTGTTAATGAAACCTGGTGCCTCACCAGGTAGCAATTGCGCAAATGTCTACTCTACTCAACAAACTGACAGAGCATTCTGCTCCCCCTACAGGTCACATGACCTCTGGGGGGGAGCAGAATGTTCCCATACATGGTCACATGATGGATCAGACCATCCTTTGCAACTCCTCATAGCACATGTAGGAGGCTCTGTATGTGTAGATGCAGTTACAAAATATAATTGCATAGTTACTGGTTTACTGTTCAAGAACAGTATACTTCGTATTGTATCTCTTAAAATCCTTTGGCCTATATTGTACGGAAAACATTGGTCAGAGGTAATTCCTGCCGACAAATTTTAGACAATTATAGCAAAAAAGAAAAAGGAAAGCTTCTTATAATAAGAGTTCAGAATTTGTAAATTCTTATTAAAGATTATACCACTTAGAAGACTGTTGGCTGTACAAATGTAAATCGCTGTATGTATACCCGTAACTTACAATTAGCAGGTACATCTTGTATCTCTACATTTTGTATCTATATAGAACACCCTCCAATTTTCCAGACTGACCTTCAATATCTCAGCAATCTTACACCCAAATGGGCTAATATCGCAAAGTATTATATGTTTTAGGTAAAAATGGCTACCATGGATGATTCCCTGGGGATTAGTCGTAATATACATTTTGACTAGTCTTGAAAAGCCATGATGTGCAAAATGGAGATGACTCGTAGGGATCGAAAAACCTAAGACACTCAAAATTATCTGCACCTCTTCTTTTGATACCAAATCACAGACAAAACACAATGTTTCTCTTGTTACATAAGGGTTTTGTAGCTTTTTATTTGCCAATAGATTAAGGTATACATGTACTTAGTTAAGTCATAACAGTCATTGTTTATTGTTTATTGTTTATTTAAATTTTTCACAAAGTGAAAGGGAGGGCAAAACAGGTGCGAAGCACCTTTGCTAGTTGCCCTCCCACATACAAAAACAACAAGAATGTACATTACACAGTCAACAATCTATAATACAAGTAGGGCACAAAATATCATATAAACATAATCAAGGTAACAATAATGAATGGAAGAGATAACCATATTGGAACGATATCTAGTGAGGTCTTGAGGCAATACAAGAGCTACATCCACACGAAGTGGTCCAGGTACATGGCAGATCAAGACTGTATTGATATTATTAATATTGCCATAATTATACTAATCAATGTCTTTGCAGAGACAGTACTCAGTGACAGAGCAGTGACCCACAACACTGTATAATAGAAAAAGCTTCACTTAAAGTTGGATAATGATGCTACCATGAGTACTTTACAGGTTGTAGAAAGGAAAAGAAATTTTAAAATTTGGGGGATAATTAAATAAGAATCTTTAATACAGTAACTTGGAACAAATTCATGTTACTTTTAGTAAGGCTTTGTCAGGCTGGATGGACAGGTATCTTCAAATCAGGCTTGAACACCTTTGTTGATAGGAAATTTTTGAACCATACAAAATATGAAGTTTGTTGTGGAATCAGTGGCTCTCTCCAGAGTCCTAATATGTTTGACAAAAGCATCTAACGTTATTAAATGAATACATAAACAATGACAATTCTAGCAACCTCCTAAAGTGCATACAGACACAATCCATGTTATTTTTCCAAAATCATGACTTTCTTCTATAGCAAATAAAATACATTTGTTCAGTACCAAATGACTATTTAAACAGATCAGCCTTTTGTTGACTTCTGTAACTGTCACTACCATAACTAAATTAAGTTTTGGTCTGACTGTCTCCTGTCCCAGCCTCCAGGCCAATCTTCAACTCTAACAGGTCTGACATATACATGTAGCTTAAAAAAGTCCTCTGACACTGGAGATTTTAAGACAAAACACTAATGGCTAATGCTGATGCCTTACATTGGCTTAGATATTTGTTTCTGCACACCCCTTTCTTGTAGAATTTAATATCTTACACAGAGTGACCACACTGCCCTGTCCATGTTGGTCAGGGCGCAAGACATGCTCCCTGGGAGCACCAGCCATCTACCACCCTGTAGGCGAGTTAGCCATAGCTCCCTGTCAGACCGCCAGCTTGCAAACCAAACACACGAACCACTCGGCTAAAAGTTCTGGACCTGTATTAGACAGGTCACGTTAGTGGCGCTTGAACCCCACTTAAACACATTTGGATTCTCTAACTTAAGTACAAATGTACATGGAAGTAAATTCCCATTGTGACCATTCTCTAAAAAAAAGACTTTGTGTTTCAACAGTTTTGTTCTTAGATAGGCCCATGTTAAAAAGCAGTAATTATATTGCAAATTGACGAACAACTGTTAAAAGTTTCATAATGTTTAACTTAACTGGTAAGATCAGTACCTTTTTGATATTACTAGCATAGCACCTTTGAACTGCAGGCCCAAACTGTGAAAATGTCAATCAACGACATAATGGCAATAGTGAAGAAAGGAGTACAGCGGGACTTAACAGCTCATCTCATCACCATAGATACAACAGGCAACATTACTTTCACGTATGAAGAAGAACACAATGGAATTCTGCCACTCTCCTGGTAAGAAAGGAGGATGGAGGAACAGGGCACAGGCTGTCCACACAGGTCCACACATATCCCAGACCCAGTTAAGTTAAACATTGTGAAACATTTTAGTCCTTCTCAAAACGGTTAGGGAATGTAGCTAGGTAAGTATTCCCATTGATACACATGCTGACTACCTTGCCCACCATTTCATTCAGCTTTACAGCCTTATATCCTTGACTCATCCTACATCTGCTGACATGGGGGACAGAAAACAATGCAGTTGCATTTTCAGAGTCTGCAGGGGTAGGGACAAGGCGTTCAAAACATTGCACCAAAGCAAAGTGACGAGCTGTCACTGAGTTGCACTCACAAGCTCTCTTAGCTATGCCGCAGCCGCATGTACGTGTTGTTACTTGTATGAAGTATAGTACTTCCCCAAAACAGCTGTTCTCATCCGTTGTGTATTCTATGGTGTACGAGTTGTGCCTCACTGCTCTTGAATATAGTCTGGAGTGTACCATCTCTCCATTCTTCATCATCCTGGAAAAAAAATAATCTTCAGTTTCTGACATTTCACATACATGTAGTTCAGTGGCATGATTTCAGCTTGACCTTAGTGCATTTCACATTTAACAGATTCATACATGTGAAGAGACCTCCAAACAGGCTAAGTTGCATTGGTTGCAGTACTGTACCATAATAATTCCTGAATGCCTTTCTTACTAGAAGGTTACATGTTATTTGTCATGTATCTGTATATATGCAGGCCATTAGTTTTTGTCTTTATATAGACCTACATAATATTATATATACATACATGTATAATATGTCTTACTGCCTACTTAGGTACAGTGGATTTTGAAGCGGCTCATGGACAGTTGTTTCTAATTAGATCCACAAGTCTGAATTAGGCCTACTTGACACAAAGTTTACACACTATTGCGACTGGCAATGTGGGGGCAGGATAGCCCTTTTCCACGGAATTTTACTTCATCTGACAGCTTGTAATGAAAATTCTCCAGACAACTCAAAAGGTGTCATCCCTCATGTTATTGGGAATCCTGACAGTTTCATGACCAGTGTGTAAAGCCAAGCTGTTGGTCTCCTGACATCGGGAGGTCCGGGTTCAGACAATTAACATGTAGCCTGCATGCAGGAAGGAACTACAATGTGCTTGAAAAGGGGCCAGGTTCTTCTTCATGGGTGTTATGGCAATACATGTACCTGAAGAAAACTGACATCTGATTCATAGACCATTGGCTTGCCCAAGTTGAGGGGATTTGCCGATGTTGGAAAAAACTGTTTCAAATGGGCCTAAATAGCAGTCAGGATATGATCATTGAGGATATGATCATGTTTTCGTGTCACTTCGAATTCAGTCACACATTCTTACATGTACATGATCACTTTAGTCACCCATGCAATTTGTGAACATATCTACTTCTAGACCCCGTCCCCCCCTCATGCTGCTGAAGGAAATAAATTTGTTTCATGCCCTCATTACCTGTGCTAAGACTTATTTTTCAGCTCATACAATACTTGGTCAGAGGCCCACTTTTTGGTGTACATTACTTCACAATACCAATTATGTTTAGTGTTGCTAATTACATACATGCAGTGGCCTTCGGCAATATATTCAAATTTATTGGTGCAAGTGACAAGTTTCTCTTGGCATCTAACATTCTGCATATAGAGCTCAAATTGATATGACGACATGATTTTCTGTACCTCTGGTATATCATGAGACTCTCTGGCAAGAAATCTAGACGGGCCATCACTGCCTCCATGTGAGATGGCTTGATCGTGCTGTAGGTTCCATCTGCCTTGCAACTTTCTTCTTTGAGAGACCCGACGGAGTAAAACCCTGGGCCAATTTCAGTGAAATTCGACCTGAATAGTAAAAAAAAGAAAACAGGCTTAGCTTAGAGTCTGCTCTACGGAATCCATGTCTTATTCTAATGCCTCAGTGAGTGATTTAAGTTATTTTGTTACAATAATCACAATGCAGACTAAGAATTAACTGTAGCTTTAAATAATAGAACTATCGACAAGCTCTTCCCTAGCCCAAGATCTATCTACACCCAAAATTTGTCACCCTTAAGCATGTCCAGATCGTGAGATATCAAAACCGGAAGTTCTGCTGCAGTACCAACAGAAGCTGCCAGGGGGCCCAAAATCTAATCATTTCTAGGTCCCATCAAGACCTACATGTACGCACCTACCAACTTTCATGGCAATCCATCAAAAAGTTCTTGAGATATCTTGCTAAACCACAAACACACACACACACAAACGTTACTGAAAACATTATTTAAACCTTCTTGGCGAAGGTAAAAATACAATGTAACTGGCACAGTTGTATGCAAACATGCACCCAATCTACAGCTTGCAGAATGTGAACATAGTAGCCAGGCTGTGTACATTTTTTTGAGTTCTTACAGATCTACATGTAATTTCTAAAACTAGGAAGATACCGTATTCATGTTTGAAACAATAGTAGCAATGTAGAGGACAGGACAAAAATTATTGTGATGGTTTTTAAGTTCACATTGAATACACTGTAGGTCACCATATAAAATGCAAAGATAAGAACACCTAAGAAATGTCAAGATTCACATGTGCATGTACATGTAGAACCACATTCTCTCCTACAGAGTCAACGAAAATACAAATGGATCTAGATCCAAGCACCTACATGTAAGAAACATACCTTTCTTCTGGTGGGACTGTTACGTTGTTTAAGCTGTCGTAGAGCTTCTTGGAGGCTGTTCCTGGGATGAAGCATGCATCTCCAACTTCGGAAAACTTCTGTAGGATGGCTACAGCTCTTAAGACCTGATGTTGCAAAGGATAGGATATTGCCTGTGATTATGACCTTATCACCAAACTTAATAGCCTGGGTACCATCCTGGCTCCTAAAGTGCCTACCGCTTGATCCACCACCAAGTAATTTTGAGGGTAGCGGGTGTAGGAGCCCTGGTAGAAATGGCACACAGGCTACGAACTTCATACTTTTTGATATGTTACAGAAATAGTTCATTTTAATTGTACCTAATTTGGTGGTAACTACAATGTCATGCAAATGTTACTTTCTAATTTGGGTCATTGAAATTATGGATTCATATATGTATGATTCCAAGTTGCACTGTTGATGTCTGTGAAATGTGGCAATATTGAGAAAAACACACACTTTAGGCCACACCAATTTAATTTGGCCCAAAATGGTACTGTAACAACAGGAGCCATGAAGTCAACACACCAGGCTGGTCCAAAATTTAAACAATGAATTTTGAACTTTTAATGATACCATTGCATTGAAAGATGGAATAACTGTAACAACTAGGAAGAAAAGGACTGTTTCAACTGTTCACTGCAAAATATGAGCATTTTGCAATTGATTCTTAATTGTTTTGGGCAAATCAGAAAAAAATGAAGCGGGCGAATCAGTTAACCAAGAAATTAGATTGGTGTGGCCTGAGCAAAAAATAAATAAAACGAAAAGATGGTGAAAAAGTAAAAAATGCTTTTAAATTAA
The DNA here is from genome assembly GCF_001625305.1 of Branchiostoma belcheri. Lineage (NCBI taxonomy): Eukaryota > Metazoa > Chordata > Leptocardii > Amphioxiformes > Branchiostomatidae > Branchiostoma > Branchiostoma belcheri. Next base: position 19,990 of record NW_017804161.1, on the reverse strand, counting down.
TAGACACCCACGGCATGTGTCAGTATACATGTATTTGCAGGCAACGTTGATTAAATTAACCTGCACTGAGTTCAAAACACAAAATGTATATGGAAGATCTAAATCTAAGCACTAACCTGCTCTTCAACACCCTGAGTGCCGTGTATCAGCTTGAGAAGTTGTCCATTCACATCCTCGAATGAGAAGCATGAATGGCACCACAAAGGCCCCAGCTCACGCACAGTCTGTGCATAGTGGCACAGGTTATGCACATTTAGAGACACCAATTTAGATCCTATGGAGTAGAGTTAAATACGTACATGTAATAAACAGACAATTCTCTGTGCTAAATAACACAGGCACATCTTCAAGAATTAGGCATATGAATATCAACCTTAAATCTTATCACTTACCCATTACAATGTCATCTAGTTTAAATTTTACCATTTATTTACTACTTCGATGCACTGCAATAAAGCTCTATGGAATATCATTTGGAGCAAAAGCCACATATAACTATATACATGTACTACAAAATGTATGTGTAGGTGCCCAAAGTCCAAAGTCAATCATTAAAATATCTGGAGCTGTTATGTAATAAACGCTGTAAGATTTGAAAACAAGAAACAATGTTTCTTGTACCATATAGCATCTTGAAACCTTCGACAAACTGTTGGAGAAGATCTTCTGCCTTGTTTATCTCATCTTGGCTGATGACCTCCCCAAGAAGAATGTGGATGGCATTCACCAGCAGAAGATAGTTTTGAAAGTAGTCATTTGGAAGAAACAGGTGCATGATTGGCAGTGAGTAGAACAGCAACCATGACCTGTACTCTGAAGCTGAAAGCAAAAGACAACTTACAATGTACTTTAAGTACTTAATATGTACTCAAAATAGATATTAAATGCTTCCTTTACTACATTGACATAATGTACATGACTTGTCTTTATGTAAGTCAGGTAACTTGGCAAATCAATATAGCTATAAGTTATAACACAGTTCTTTAAACACAGCCAAATGTTTTAACTTGCAAGCTTAGCCTCAGCTTACTTTATAATGGATATATAACTTTCCCCCATCAATTAACGCTATTGAAAAGAAATATTGCAGTAAACTGTTACACTAACTCCTGCTTACGAACAATTACTCCATTTCGTGTACTATTCTTTCTTGAGTCAATACCTTTTCCCTTCTTTTTTTATGTCTTTTATTGTGTCAGTGACAAGAAAATTTGTTGTTAATACAATTATTATGTTTTAGTTTTCAAGTCTTTCGTTCCATAAAACTTATATCCTCTTAGAACCTGATTTCCTGAAACCCCTTGTCAATAGTAATTGTAAAATGTACTTTCTGAATGTGCCTGTGATAGTGAATCAACTAGTTTCACTTTTTCTTGTGGAGAAAAAAGAAACATCCTGGCCAATGACATACCTTTCCAGTGTCGCAAATGGTCATCAATTCCCCTGGGTGTCCTATGGATATCCATAGGTGGTCTTATGGCCAGTAGGATGTTGTCTATATCACAAAGGTGGTGGCCGCAGTAGTATGGCGCGTTTTTATTTGCTGATCCAAACCAGAGCATCATCAGAGCCTTCGTCACGCCGAGAAGGGTGCCGTGCATGTAGTCAATCGAATTTCCCTTTATCAGATCAAACTTGGGCACCCAGTTTAGCCACGATGGTCCTTTGATTCCAAAGACCTGATTAAAGATAATAGTGCATACAATGTAAGATTTGTCTTATTTTGTTTCATTTATGCTTACATTGTTGTACACGGAGAACTAGAGTTCAGAGATCTCGTCTTCGGCAAGCATCATTGGTTGTTTGATAAAAATTATGATTGTTTTTATGTTTATATATTTTTGGAGTTATTGCCATGATTACGTACTCTCCAAGCAGTGGTAGGGTCGCTCGGTATTTTGGCAGTATTTTCGCGTTTTTAATACGTCTTTCTACTTTTACGGGTTTTTTTTTTGGTCTTCCTCCCCTTCTTGTGTCCATTTTAAGTGATTCAAGAGGATAATCCAGTCAGTTTACTACCGAAAGTTTAAATCCACCGGCTGACCCCGAAACCGTTACATACTCGTCCCGGGTCAAAGGTCGCGACGGCCAGACCGGAAACGTCCCGCGGCGCGCAGACAGAAACTCAGAGCTGCCCCGCACACACTTAGCACCTAGTCGACAAATGGCCACAATGTGCTAAAGTGATCGAATTTAATCCCATTGAACGTTCCGTTTGCCGGCAGAGATAATGGGAGGAAGACCAAAAAAAAACCCGTAAAAGTAGAAAGACGTATTAAAAACGCGAAAATACTGCCAAAATACCGAGCGACCCTGGAGCGACCCTTGGAGAGTAATGATTACGTTCGATACAGGTGTTCCGGCCCGTGTGATAACTAGTGTTATATCATACCCGGGCTGCGATAACTTTCGATAACGGGTTTCGGACCGGGCTATACTTTACGGTACTCTACGGCACAGCCTGGTCCGGAACCCGTTATCGAACGTGATTCCGAGGCATCCATAGAACAATCAGCATGCATTTTGCCTAAACGCTTTCGAAAATTCGAATACAGAATTTGGACATTGGGATTGATGTTGTTGCATTTTTTAGTTTAGGGACACCAAACTTAGGCTCATATAGGTGCGTTTTCTTGGATGGGTATGACATAAATAAAATACAACACTTTGTATTCCGCATCCCCCTCGGTCCCGGCCCTCCCGTGAGAAATTATTGACAAAAAGGTAAATTGATGTGATCAATAGGAAGGATTGGGATTCTAATCAAAATATTATTTGAAATGAAATTTGCACATACCGTAGCTTTCTGTGCATGAGCCTCTGCAGCATGGGCCTGGGTTTGGCTGTGCGATCTTGGGGGACCTGCATCATGAGGATACTGATGTCTATGGTGTTCATGGGTCCCCCTTTGTAGGCATTTCGCACAGCCATAGTACCCATTGTGGGCCACCATGTGCATAACTAAGGCCTTTGCCTGGAGATCGCAAGTGCTCCCAAGCAAATAGGCCTTGCAGCGGAAGGAACCTGCATTTGGCGTTGTCACCTCGAATCCTATAATGAGAAGAAGTAAATGATTGACAGTGTTATACACTCATCAAACTTGACTAGCCTTCATAATTAAGTCAAGAATGGCCCAGTCATACCAGAGAAGAAAAGTTTACATGTACTTCCTGTCCTCATCATTACGGCCCCCTTCAACTATGGAGATGTTTATATTCACCTGAATATTCACCTGAATCCAGGCCATTAGGTACCCTACTGGGTAATGAGGCCGTCTTCGTGGTGTAGACGGCCTGGGCATTCAGTAGGAGAAGACATATGCATATCTATCACGGTGGCTCTTCCATTCAATAGCCGACTTGGTCTTGAATGCATTTACTGAGCTGCTGTTTACTGTGGCTGGTGACAGTTTGTTCCAAATTGGGGTTGTTCTTGCAGGGAAGAAGTTGGACCTGGGTCCTTTTGATTTTTGTATCTGGTACTTATAAGCATGCCCTCTAGTTTTTTTGGATAAACTTGGCATGAACATTGACCTGTTGCAGAGGTTACAATGATTTTCTGTCCGCAGCTAATTGCCTATTGTCTATTCTGAGTGCTTCCAATTGCTTCATTGTTAGCTCTTTGTTAATTTCAACAGTTTCCAATATCGTGGTTTGAAGAGGTTTGGGGTCAAAGTCAGGTATGTTGCTACAGTCTTCTACCGTAAAGGTTTGGGAATACTGTTCATTCAACACTTCTGCCTTTTCCTTGTCGTTTTTCGTGAAGTTTCCAGATCTATCTCTGAGATCTCCCACATTTGTTTTGGTTTTACGACGACTGTTGACGCAGTTCCAGAAAGCTTTATTATATAGGGTCAAGGGTATACTAAGGCCACTTTATCACTGAGAAAGTTGCAGTAAGGCTAAATTGCTCACCTCAATTTCCACAACTTCAGTTCTGATGAAAAAAAGATTAACTTAATCATTTTGGCCAAACTTTCCATCATTTTTAATTTGGTGCATTTACATTTGTAGCTCTCTACTGAAATGTCAATATCTCGTTTTTGGATATTATCATTATACAGAATATTAGGGCCTTTATTTTCAACTTTGAATTCATATTTAGCAATTAAGCAAAGGTTAAGCCCCTCTCCATTAAAGGGTGTATTTTTGTAGTATACCTGTGTACATGTAGTTGTAAATTACAAGTCCAAGCAATACTTCATATTATTGCTGTTCAGAGGAGGCTGACTACTACATGTAGTACTACACTTTTAATGTGCTACTTGAACCTAAATTCTTTATCTCAGTCTTTCTAGTCCCTACCAGACTCCTTTGCAGACTAAATAAATAGTCAAAATCAGCCAGGGGAGATAATAGTCCATTCCAGATCGAATGCATCTAATCCCCTATTTCGAACACCTCTGTCAAACTCAGCGCGGGAAATCTAAAAGCAGCAAACTAAATTGATGTCTGCTTTTTAATATTCCCTACATTTTAAGATTTTTGACTTTGAAATTAAATTTCTTTGTGGTCATGTTTGGGGATCTGTAGTCCGTGCTGGGTAAGATTTTAATATTCCTTAAGATTTTTAATTCCCAGTCTTTTAAAACATAAGCATCTGTCAGCCAAAAAACAGTTACTCAAGCAACTGGATATGATTTTGAAAACGTCAGACGTTTCAGCTACATGTAGTATCCACTAGCTTTCGTCAGTGACTGAGAGACCAGAGGGGAAAGCAGGTTTATATACACAACCTGTTGATTGATATGCAAATAAAGTGAAGACAAATTTTTGGAAGTCGAAAAAGGAACAAAAGTCAGACAAGTCAAGACAAGATGATGCAAATTAGTCTGAAAGCTCCTGTTATACAGGACAGGAGCTTAAGTGTTGTCTGTCCTCGGGGCTGGGAGTGCCAAATCCCAAGTGCCGGAAAGATCGACCCGTAGCCCCCCTTCCCTGTTGAGGGTGGGGTTGTACATTCTTTCATATATTGCCTCTTTAACACCCCGTTCCCACCAGCGTGTTTCGCGGTCTAAGACATCCGTGGACTCGAGTTTGAAAGAGTGACCCTGGTTGTGTTGTAGGTGGTGGAAAATAGCTGAGGAGTAGCCGTTGGCACTAGGTTGGCAATGTTGTGTTCGGTCAACAGGTTGTGTATATAAACCTGCTTTCCCCTCTGGTCTCTCAGTCACTGACGAAAGCTAGTGGATACTAGCTGAAACGTCTGACGTTTTCAAAATCATATCCAGTTGCTTGAGTAACTGTTTTTTGGCATATCGTATTACCTGGATGTCTAACCTTCATCGACGTATAAGCATCTGTCTTTCAAAAGACAGAAGATCTTAATTGCATCTTGGAGGGGGAAGCTCTTTTACTACATGCAAGTGGGAATCATTGTGTTTATCATAATTTCGCCAATTTTGTGCTACTAAAACGTGGCTACAATCTTTTAAGGCCTCATGGGAGGATCTCTCATTCATGTTTTTGTCTTCTGTATAAGCCGTCTGGGCTTTTTCATTTTATAAAAAAAAACACACTGACACAATGTGATAGGAATTTGGACAGGTGCTGGCCGTGCATGCAGCACAGAATACGTCTAGTAGTCAGCTGGACATATAGCAAGTGACTAAACATAGACCACACAGTCTATCACTTTGACACAATGGCAAAGTGACAGTAATGAATATAAACATGTTTTCCAAAACACAGAAATTTCTGTGCCCAGGCCACTGGGTACAAAAGAGTAGGGTCAATTGGGACATAGCTACATGTACTGTAACATTATCCCTGAAACAACATCTGTCTGAGCTCCAGCCTGAGGTTAACCTCCTGGGAAGGGCAAGAGGGGAGAAGGTCATCAGTCCTTCAGGTCAGCTCAGAAAACTACAAGTTATGAACATCACTTCAAGTTTTGATTTCACATACAGATGTACATGTGTTGTTGTACATGTAGCTGTCTGACAGTGAGAGCTTGATACCACTTGAGTTAAAGGGTCTACAGTTTATATTGTTTGGAGGTCTGTCTCAAACTTTGAGTCAAAGGAATTGCAACGAACAAGCATACAAGTATGACCAACTTGTCAGAGAACTCACTAAGATAAGAAATTTCTAAATGTTATATTTTGGAATGGCTGATTATCTAAGGTTTACCTTTTTCTACACGCCTTTCTTAGCCATAAACAGGGCCAGGTTAGTTTTCAAAACGAATCCATCATGGTCTGAAGCCTGTAGGCCAAGGGGAAAGACTATAGACCATATAACCCCAGTAGCCCTTACCCTGCTAGATTTTGTTAAAGTTTTAAAACAACATGTTATCCAAGAGGAAAACATAGAAAATAACACTTACCTTCTTGGAGCCCTTGCATGCTGTTTACGAGAGGAGGCAGGAACAGTTGCATGATTGGTTTCCACTCTCCAAACCATAGTCCGGCAAAAACCATGTTCTCTCGACGAGTTCTGTAAGTTTTAATAGAAACTGCTTAGCAATTGTGAAATACCTAGCTCATTACTATATCGAGAATGGCAAAAAAATGCTGTTACTGTTACAGGTAAATTTTGTTTTACAGCTACACTGTTTACATCTGTACATGTTTGTATTCATATAACAACAGCAAGTCTTCAGGATAAGCCAAGAACATAATAGTTGTCTGGAATTATACTATGTAAATTCTTTACTATTTGATTACCGTTAGGCCAAACCAATTTGATTTGTTCGTTTTCTGATTTTTTTTTTTCAGACAAAAATTGAAGTGGCAGGGCGAAAAAAAAAAAAACAGTCCTTAGGCTGTATAGTGTATGATTGAAGCCATGATGTCAATATAACAGGCTGGTTTATAATTCAAACAATGAATTTGAACTTTTATGAAACCAATTCCTTTTTTTGGCTTAATAAATGGTCAAACTGTAGGTTAGGAAGATAAGGAGCTTTTTTTTCAACTGTCTGTGCCAAAAGATGAGCATTGGAGTTGATTCCAAACCTGAATCTTTTTTTTTGCAAATCAGAAAATGAAGCAGGTACATATGTAATTCTGAGAACCAACATAAAAAATTGGTGTGGCCTTTTATAAGATTTTTCACAAGAAAGTCACAACTGTAGATAATTTGAGCGTACATATGCATTCATACAGATGACTGTTTTTTTTGTGCAACAGAACTAGACTAAGGTTTTCTTATTATGGACAATTGAAAGGGCATTGGAACAGGTGTATGTAAACAAAACAATCTCACCTCATCCCGAAAGGGAGTTCATTAATAGCCAGGTAGACTGGCCACAGTCCGTAGTTCGATGAGTTGAAAACTTTTATTCCGTCAGTGTTCATCAGTAGAGAAATGTTTCTAGGGTCCTGTAGCTCCTCAATGCTTTTGTACACAACACCGTCCGTTATGTCTTGGATGCTTGTAGTTGTACGTCTCTTTTTCCTTCTTTGCCTCAAAATGGCTTCATAGAAGTTCTTTCCTGTAAGTTTGAAAAAGTTGTAAAAATTAATAATGACCAACTGTGAAATCAGTGTCTTTAGAAAATATTGTTTGGGGTGTCATGAAAATGCAATAAAAACTACTGTTATAATATACAAAACTTTAAATGACGATTATCTGAAGGAAGTCAACAGGAGCGGCCCAAACTGGACCAAAGTCCTACCCGGCCGACCACTCTACTCTACTCTACTTTACTCTTTAAATTGAGGGCCACAATCATCTTAATGGAGTAATAACAAAATAGCAACTTACTTTTGAACATTGCCTGCAGTTGAGACACCATACTCATCTCAAGAAAGTAGAACGTTGCTTTGGCCGTTGAAAGGTCACTTTTGCACGTCTTGCAGTTTTTGTCATTGGAGGCGATTTTCGCAAAGCATGCCCGACAGAAATAATGTCTCGTCACCGGAAATGTCAAGTTTCTGAGACTGAAAAATTTGTCAAAGATGTATTTGGATGCGCAGAAGATACTGCCCCATTGAGTATGAAGACTGATAAGAGTGAGGAGATCGACAACAGCACTAGATGTAAGGTGATGAGAAAGAATGAAAGCCATGATTAGCACCATACTCTCAGCATAGGTGAGCTGGGCTCCATGGTACAGAGGCATGGTTTCCATCCGAAGGCTACATGTGTCATCACTCCTAGATCTTCCGTCTTCCCTGGATCGGAACCAGCTAAAGGCCTCCGTTACAGACTCGCGTTGGTCATGAAGCTCCTCCCAGTCTTCACCACAGGAGTCTGTGAAATCGTTTTCTTCCAACTCAAAATCACCCATGTTGAAGAACAAACTAATGCTGTCACAGAAAGTTCGGTCAAATGCAAAGATCTGCTAGCTAAGAATGGTGTCCCTAAATGCAGAGTAAGAGATCAAGTGACAGCATTCCAGACAAGGTAGTCATCCATGACTAAATGATACCATTCCCCACCAGGGGTCTGTGATTGGTTGACCTTATCCTGCTGTGAGCAGTTCCCCATTTGTCAGTCAGTTAGAAAAGCGGGAAATTCATTCTCAGCTTCTGCATCACAGAGAGCCGGTTTATTTTCACAGGGAGCTGGTTTATTTTCTCTCCACAACTTTCATTTTGCTGTAGCCATTTTGTACCTGGATGATGCCTGAAGGAAAGCGGGTCAAAGGTGAGCTCTATATCCAATATTTTAGCATTGAACTCTGATTCTTAATTTATGCTTGCATGTAGCACTACACAACCTTTATTTTGTTAAAACATTCACACCGAGTACAGTAGACTCTTTGGGTAGAACAACCATAACACATGTAATTTATTGCTATAAAATACATGTATTTCTCGGAGAACATGCTTCAAATCAGAATCAGTAGGCATAAATCACCTTAGTAAGAGAAAATGCTTCATGCCTGCAATTACTAAACCTAGTTTTGCAGTACTTTGGTACTGTGGTGAGCACAGTACAACCTGGTTTATGAATGAACCACTAATGGTTGTGTTTGTTTTTGTCAGAGCCAAAATGGCTGTATGTATGGTTCTCTGATGAGAACAGGGGAGCCATTTTCGAAGCAAAGAAGGTGACACAGCCGGAGAAGAAAGCCGACATTAAGGTGGGGGGCACTGTCACCATCAAAGGTCAAGATGACTCGTACGAGGGAAAAGTGATGTTTAGCACACAATCAGGTTTGTTGTGATTTCCTTCTTTAACATTCATTATGCATGCACATTTCCTGCATTGCATTTACAGCTGTTCACACCTGAGATTATAAGGAGGACAGGTAAACACTTACAATACAATGTATGTAGAGAGGTCTGTATGCACTGACTGATGTAAACTGAAGATGAATCTTTACTATTCTTCAGACGACTACTCTGTTGTGAGCCAGTTTGCATTGGACCATGAGAAGAAACTGAGAGATGAGGAGAAGTCCAAGAAGGTAAATAATTGTAGGTGCAATAACAAAAGTCAGATAACTTTGTACACGATTGGACTACAGATAAAGAATTTCAAAGTAAAAATCTCACATTGATTGAAGTATAATGCGTCTGTGTGAATTACAAATGATTTTAATATCTAGGTAAACATATTTTCAGAAAGCAGCGGAGGAATCTCTGAAGAGGAAGACATCAGCAACACCTGTGACACAGGGGAAAAAGAAGAAGACAGCTGGCCCAAAGGTTTGTGCATGGAAATGTGAGCATTCATATATGCAACAGTTTGACAGAGGACATGGCCCCCAAAAGTAAAATTATAGTGTGTGAAATACCAGAAACATCTTCCATAACAGTGCTACTTTGCACAAGTCCGACTAGAGTTGATGAAAATTCAAGAGTTCTTTTATGATCCACATACAGGACATTGTTGCACACCCCAGAGTAATGTTATATCTAGCCATGGGTCTTTCTAAAATACATGTTTGATTCATTTTGATTTACATGTAATTATTGAAAAATGCACAGACAGAGCCAAGTCTTTAACCCATGGGAAGAAATGTCAACTCTAACTTGGTAACCACAAAGAATAGTGTATGGGCTGTAATTTTTCTCTGCCTGTTTGATGCTGTGCATTTTAGCATGCATTATTATATACTGAGGTTTCTGGTGATGAATTGTGCTAGGGTGACCAATTGTTATTCACTGTGAGTCCTTCTAGTGCACTAAACTTCAAAAACATAAATTCAACAAATTCCAACCAAAGTCAACTTTACATGAGTATGCCCTTGAGCTTCTTAACATTACAGACACTGTAATCTTATATTATGGCAAAACTCTCCTGGCAAATTATTGTCAGTATTTGGCCATACTCGACAATTTTGTATGCCATTGCAATGGTCTGGTGGATCTTGCTTTAAAGGGTCAACATACTGTACGTAAATAGCACATGTAGTCTTGCCCAAAGTCATGCTGTATTTGTTCTGTGAATGGAATAATTACTAAGTACGGTATTGTTCCACCAATCTTGATTCTGCTTTCACACACTGTCCTGTATGTCGTCCAAGTGGCTTAATTAGCCAGACTACGCAGAGCAAGACCAACAAACCAACCCCTTCTGGCCATCCCAACAAAATAGATGAATTACAATTCAGCAGTTACACATTATTTTGCAGAAATAAAAAATTCTTGACTGAGGCTTGTTGCATGAGGATGACATGTACTCATCATGTACAATGTACAAAATGTAATGCATAACAACATGCAGCAATGTATAGCAATGACATGTCTAGGACACGATGCATTTTGGTTGCAACATGTGTACCAAAACTATTGGCTATTCTTTTATTTATCACACAGAACAGTCAAGATGAAGACAAGACTGGAAAAAAGAAAAAGGTATATATGTAATATATATATATATATATATATATATGTGTGTGTGTAATATTGTTTATAATATTAGTAACCGTAATACAAATACAATCTACCTGGCATCAACATCTACCCATTACTATGCTTTTTGCAATATTTTCAATGATGCAACTATCTATCTGAAATTACAGAAACAGTAACGAAACCAGTTGCATTAAGATATTATAATACTACTACTATTAGATCATGGTCATGACCATCACATGTCCGGTAGCTATTATTGGATCATTGGCTTGACAAACCTTTTTTTTTAATTCAATGCTACAGAACACATCACAGACCACACAACAAAAGACGGCAAAAAAGAAGAAGGTATGTAGTCCTCCGAATACTGTTAACCTTTGGGAGTTTAGCGGACAGGATAAAATTTGAAGGGCATACATCATGTACATGATTTGGGACCTCAGAAAGTGCAAAATGGAACGAAATGGAGCAAATGGAAAGAATTGAACAAAAGATGTATGTAGGAAAGGTGTTTGGACGTTCGAGCGGCGACATTAGAGTCCACTCAACGTCCGAACGGCAACATTATAAGATTAATAATATTCTTAGAACCGCGACGTTTTAAGATCAGGGTAAGTTTTTGAATTGAGTGCAAAATGTCACACTCGTGACGCAGCGCTAAGGTCATCAGCATACCATTAACGGAGGGGTCCATTCTCCGACAGGGTCCAGAGCCTAACAATTAAATTGTTTGACAATAATATAAAAAATCTTTGTTGCAGAGATATGCACCTGCCACATACAACTACATGTAATACATTGTATGTACCAATGGTCTAAAACGTCATGTAGATAACAGGAAAGTCGGAGTTTGATTCAATCCCTTGGGCATACCACTAAGACAGACAGAGACCACAAAGAAACGCTTTGCCTACTCATCTCAAACTCACTTTATTCTCAACGTACCCCGATCGTTCTTAAAACGTCGCGGTGTAGTATAAAGCCAGACTGCAGTGTATATGGTAATTTAAAAGAAGTAGTAACTGATGCAGCAATATTTTGACCACAGGCTCCCAAAACGGACCGTGAAAAAGAACTCGATAGGCACCGCCAAGCAAACCTGGATGCAGTGACAGAAGGGCTGCTTGAGAGGATGGTAAGCCCTTTTTTAAAGCCCTTTTTTCTCAGACATTGACATCACAGTATATACATGTATATACTACAAAATCTTGAAGCATCATCTGATTCTGGTTATGGATGGTCATCATATTGAACTCTGATTTTTGGACTTCAAATGTATCGCCATTGAAATGCATTAAAATCTTACAAACTCTGTTCAAATGTGATTCTTAACATGGCCTACATTGTATGTATTACGATCGCAAAGGGCATAATCTAATCTGTCATATTCACTTTTGTTTAACAACAGCATCAAGATAGGGCAGAAAATATGAATCAGCAAATTGATGATGAGGATGAGCCTGAGCTGCCGCCACGTCAGAAAGGCTTATCTGATGATGACAGTGACAACATTTGGGAGGACAACATTGGGGATGACCACGTTTGGGGGGGCAACAACACTGGGGACAACCAGAATGGAGACAACACTGCAAGGGGCAACAACACTGGGGACAACCAGAATGGAGACAACACTGCAAGGGGCAACAACACTGGGGACAACCAGAATGGAGACAACACTACTAGGGGCAACAACACACCAGGGGACAACCAGAATGGAGACAACACTACTAGGGGCAACAACACTGGGGACAACCAGAATAGGAACAACACTGCTTGGGGCAACAACACTGGGGACAACCAGAATGGAGACAACACTGCAAGGGGCAACAACACTGGGGACAACCAGAATAGGAACACTGCTTGGGGCAACAACACTGCTTGGGGCAACAACACTGCTTGGGGCAACAACACTGGGGGAAACAACACTGCTTGGGGCAACAACACTGGGGGCAACAACACTGCTTGGGGCAACAACACTGCTTGGGGAAACAACGCTGCTAGGGGCAACAACACTGCTTGGGGCAACAACACTGGGGGAAACAACAGCAACTACCGACCACCCCTGGCAACAATCGTGGACATGAACCAAATGCAGTCACAGCCTAGGGCTGGAAACTGGAAATATCCCCTGCTGTCCCCAAGGGTAACTATGGATTAGTTTTCTATTTCTTTAACCTTCAAGACTCTAAAGTAGCAATATTGAAGCCCAATATGACATTGTCTTCTTTTGGGCTTAGGCTAGTAGCAGTGACCTCTGAGGTTAAGGTTATGCTTAAATACAGAAATCCCCTAATTAGTGGTTGTGACTAGCTGTACATGTACATTGTACAGAAACCTGGCCACATCCATGCGGTATCTCTTACAAACAAGATCTGGAGAATCATATTCTTGACAAGATTGAATGCCATTTCCATGACAGATTGTGGTATTGTTTGATGCACATATATGTATAATTATGACTGAATGGGTCACCAAGACCGTGGAATTATCATTGTATATAATAAAGAGGATACTTAACCCTCTTAGCACAATGGGCTGAAATTTTGGCTTTGCAGTAGAGCACAATGGGTCGATATTTAGGCTCAGTTTGAATTTGCATATGAATAATGAGCCATAGTAAGAGGTACATGTACCCAATGAAGCACCTCAAGCCTTGGAGCACATATGCTGGAATACATAAAAATTTTATCACGTGCTAAGAGGGTTAAAGAAAATGTAATTATTCTATTTGCAGGATACTGTGCAGGTTCCCGTTGCCCTTGGGGATCCCCACCTTGGGGTGCTGATCTATCCAGGGCAGCTTCTTGATGCTGAGCTGGTCAAAGATGGCGCTAGTGGCTCTGGCTACCTTCGGAGGCTAATGGACTTCTATTTCACGAAAGAAGTCCTTGCCTCTTCCAGCTATAAGGGGAAGGGAAAACATGCTGCCCTGGATAGCGACATCATGTCAGCAATCATCTGTAAGTCTCTTTGATTAAAAGAAGTAATGTATGGCTAATGTATGGCTTTTGCTTTTGGATGAAAATGACCGTCTTCGCATTTAAACTCCTAACCTTGTAAGATAAAAACTGCTTTTGTTTATGCATTTATATACGCATTGCAAATGCTACCACTGATAATGTCCCTGACTTAACATTGTATTGTAATTGTTCTTTTGCACAGTCATGTTTTGTCAAGTTACCAGGGCTTAAACAATAGCCTCTAGCTAGTTGGGCAGTCCTAGCCTGGCTGTATGCAATTTTATATAGCCAAAAAATCAAATCAAATCAAATGAACTTCATGTAAACAAAAAATGTTACATGTAAGTCACATGATTCAGTTATTAACAGTTTATATCATTTGTATTAGAGTGAGTTCAGGTCATATATGGGTTTATACATGTAAGAGTCATTTTACTTTCAAATGAAATGTTTTATTATGTTTATCTTCCAGCCGCAACAAAGGCCAAGTTCCCTGCGTCCCAGCTGCTGTATAGCCACATTATAGATAACAAATGCGCAAAGTCCAGGCAGCATATTGCCAACAAACGTGCTGCCCCACAGTATCACGTGGACAATTCTCTCAGTGCCATGTAGGGCAGAGTATTTGCATTGGGTGTCAAGTAAACCTTGGTTGCAACTCTATTGTGACTTTGAGTGATTCTCACAGTTTAATTCATACTTGGGAACAAGATCTGATATACATGTACATGTAGAATGCCCAGGAGCTTGCTCCATATAAGATAAGATGTTGACATCATTTTGTATTATTTACTCCTGTGCTCTTATGTCAGAATGCAATGACACAAATATTGGTAAGGGGTGCCATTGTATACATTTCTTGAAAACACGCCAGACTTTTTGTTTAGCACATTTTTGCTATTGGCTCTTGCCCCCAAACCATGTATATTTTAGGCTTCTGTCTTCTGATACGAGAAGGATATCAATGACCTGAAAATGTCTATGAGTGTGCTTAATTGGATTTCTTGGGCATATCCCTTTTAAATTATCAAATTTTCTTCTATGATTTTTACCCTACTGTACACTGATATTTGAACCAAAAGATCTTAAACGTGATACAGGCCACATGGTATCTAGGGATTATGTGCTATTACCTTTTGTTTTGAGCATTGTTTTGGCTATTTTGGCAAATGATATATATACATTGTATTTTATAGGCTCCTGTGCACTGATATTAGAAACAAGTTGATGAAATTAATTAACTTCTTGTGCATTTACTGTACTCTTTAGACCATATTAACCTGGTGTTTTTAGTATTTCCATAAAACCTGTTGATGCAGTAGTTGTAAATGCATCTTATATGTAAATAAAATGCATCTTAGAGAGGGACAATGGTAGTGAGATGCAAATTGTTTTGATTAGGCAAATATTTACTTGTAGTTCCATGATAAACTGCATATGTGTATTTTGGTTACACATGCAAATGCAGATAACGCCATAATAAAGGTACATGTATATGTGTATACTTATTAAGGCTTTGTTTTTAAATACGTTTAAAACACCATGTAGCTTGATGTAAGTTCTTTGGGGAGTATTTTTCAAAGGTTGGTGGTCTAAAAGTTTTTTCAGAATAATAAAAAAAAAAAACTCAGCTGTGTTTGAATGTTCATTTCCTGCCTTCTCATATTTATGAGCTGTGAACAGAAGGCAGTTCCCAGCAGTACTTTGTTGTCTGAAATTAAGAATTTAGTAATTGTCATCCCCAAGGTTTCTGCTGTATATTGTTGGATTTCACTCAACAACTTTTTATGGCTATGGCCTGGCTGCTGTGGGTTAGCCTGGTATCCATCCTCGGGAAATTCCTTGGCTGGACACAGCTACATTTGTACATGTAGGCTGTTTGAATGAAACCTAAACACACTATGGCTATGGCCTGGCTGCTCAGGAAATTCCTTGGCTGGACACAGCTACATTTGTGTATTGTAGGCTGTTTGAATGAAACCTAAACACACTCCTCTATCTCTAATAACCAGAGCTACTCAGCTTTGTTGGAAGCTATACTATAGGCAGATCATGAAAAACTGACCCCACTGTGAGTTAAGGCCAGGCTACTTGGTCTAGTACTATAAGTTTGTGGAACTCAAAAAGTGTAACCTTCTCCCTTTGAGAGGTCCAGATACCACATGTTGGACAAAACAGCTTTCAGGTTGGGCGCTGACTGAGAGAACTGGGTCACGTACCCAGGAATCAGAGAATTCAATCAGATACATGAACTAGTAAGACAATCCTAGGGTGCTCAGGTTTGCAAGCTGGTGGCCTAAGTTCGAGTCTGACCGGGAGCCATGGCTTAACTCGCCTCTTTCTCTCATGTTACATTGGTGCCCATTCTGCACTTATTCCCGGACATATTAGAGGGAGGAAATTCAGTAAAAGCAGATAGGGTTGTCACCTTTTGGTGACCTGGTCATCTGGATTTCCATTAGAAACAAACATGTACTGATTGAGCCTCCCTCCCAAGAAAGTGTCCACTTAAGTCTAAACCCACTATTAGGAGGCCCTCATGGGTGGGTCTCCACAAAACTCTAAAATCCATGATCATGATGATATTGTATCACCTATAATAAAAAGAATAGTGTTGGTTTAGATCTATATAATATAGAACAGATAAGCATTTACTGTATTACATGTACTGTAGATGCTAGAGCAGAATCATAATATTACTTTGTTGTACCTGTAGTAGTCTAAAGAACCTGCCATACATGTACATTGTACATGTACAATGTACCTGCTACAATCATTGTGTTATAAAGTTTGATTTGATTCTTGTGTAAAGTGTAATGCTGTTCAAGACTCCACCAGAGACTCCTTTTCTGGGTAAATAGTAGAAATTGGCCTGAAAAGAGATATACTAGTAATTGGTCAGGAGAGTTAGCCGGCCATAGAGGGACACATCTGCCCGTGCCAATTACTAGTAGATCTCTTTTTTTTAGCCGAATTCTTAACTATTTAACCTGCCCGCAAAGGAGTCTGGTGGAGACTAACTGAAAACACAACCTCCTTGATGGAGGTACATGTAATTAACCTGGTAAGACCCTATCCTCCTAGGCCTTTAGCCAAATTTCTGAGAGGAACACTCTCCTCTAGTAATGGTCCACTTCCCCTGGGTTGCCTACACAACTCCAGAAGGGGTGAGTCACCAGGCCAGGCCCTGGGCCTGGCCTAAGAGCTACATGTGTACATGCCTACCCTTGCACAGGGGAATAGTACCTTGGTTTAGATGTAATTGGTTGTCCTTGATGATGTAAAACAGTTTGTGGACTCCTTAATTGGCTATTAATAAATTGACACGGTATAAGTTTGATTAACATTGCTTAAGATACCAAGTCTTACATGTTATTCGTTCTCCTTGCAGAGAAAGGGATTGGAGATATGTATATGATGCTGTGTTTCAGCTCAAAGAAAACAGATTATGTTTCACCTCCTAGAAAGCACATATGTTTTCAAAGAGCACAGGATTAATTTGGTGTGACCATCCCCACTGGCAAGCTGTCAGGCAGGCTGTCAGGGGTGGAGATCACATCAGGCAACAGCTTCTGCCCCACTCCAACAGGCCCAGATGATTAATGATGATTAATGGTCATGGCATCAACCCAGCATTACTCCCAATGTTCAGTGGGAGTTAGTTTGATGCCGGGGTAACCCCAGAAGTGATCTGATAATGACCACGTAATGCGGCATTACAGCCGCACAACTGACAACTTTGGCAAGGGAAGTCAATTCTCTGGTTGTCGTCACTGTTGAGTTTTGCTTTTAAATCTATCACCTCCGCGTTCAAAACAAACCAATTCGATGGCTGGCGTCAGTTTTGTATAGAGCTCAGTGGATTTTAAGCCAGTTCAATGTGACTACTAGACCTTCGTGCAGGGGCTCTCCGAAGCAAACAAAACTTAGCAGAGTTCATAGAGGTTCTTGGACAGCCCTAGCTCCGTCAGTAATATAAAGCATGAAGAGCTCTGCGTTCAAAACAAGTCAATTCGATGGCGGGGTCGCAGGTTCAGTTTTGCACTCTTTTGACTTTTGGATTATCACGTTCACACCTAGTTCACAACTGTGCATGGCGTGGCATGCCGGCATGGCTTGTTTTGTGTGCGGGTGGCCGTCTCGATTAGGGCGGATGTTGGTTGTAAAATACAGGACAATAGGTGCCACCCTGCATGATCGATCACACAACAAAATTCTGGGAAAAAGCATGTTTGTTCGGACTTATTTGTTTTCTATGGAGCAAATATGTTGTCTCTCTGAATATTGTTCCTGTATACTAAAGGTTTAACGAATTAACTTGTCTGGTCACAGAGCTGTTTGTGACAACTCTCGGAGGGCTATTTTAGCAGCTCCGCGGCTATTTTCCGTCTTGTAAACGGTCGCCGCCTTTTGAAACGGTCGATGCCATATCGCAGAACGGCTAACTTTATGTGTATCAGAATGGACCTTCCACACAGTGATGTTTTGTGGCGCATGGCGTAGAGGTTAAACGGGTTTAGGTTATGTTTTTAGAGTTTAGACCCGGGTTTGAATCTCAGCTTGCCCTTTTTTTTACTAACATTTACAATTCGACATGACCTTCCCTTATACTTCCAATTAGAATATTGCTTTTTATAGTGTATATCACTTTTTATTCGTTTTTTGACCCGCAAAAAAAGTTACCGTACGCTTCTACACCTAGTAGAAACTCCTTGCTCGGATATGGCATCGACCAGCCGAATGGTATCGACCGTTTACGAGACGAAAAATTGCCGCTCCGCGGTTGGAGCTCCGTAGACTATTTTTTTAATTTGTCGCAGGTTACAGAGCCCTTTATATAGTGAATTAAAGACCTTTATTGTACAACGAATTAACTTATTTTGTCGCAGAGCTCTGCTGGGATATCGCGAATCCAAGGATCTCTATACAAAACTGATGCGAGCCATCGATTTGGCTTGTTTTGAACGCAGACCTAAAAAAATTTAAAGCAAAACTCAACCGTGACGACAACCAGCGAATTTTGTCGCGGAGCTCTGTATGCTTTATAACCGACGGAACTAGGGTTGTCCGAGCAGCTCCATGGTACGTTACAAAGCCTAGTAGTCACATTGAACTGGCTTAAAATCCCCGGAACTCTATACAAAACTGAACCTGTGTCGACAGCCATGACGAATTGACTTGTTTTGAGCGCAGAACGCAAAGAGGTGAAAGCAAAACTGAACGGTGACGCCAACCAATGAATTGAGTTCATTTGGCGCAGAGCTCTCCGTGTGTCAAAGACTGACGGAGAGTTGAGCGAGCAGTCCTGTGCAGAGTTGCGTGACGAAGTCCTTATTTGTGACAGAGTACTGGCTGTTCAGCCTAATAGTCATATTCAATTAACTTGATCTCTTCAGAGCTCTATACTGAACCTGTGTCGACAGCCATGACGAATTGACTTGTTTTGAGCGCAGACCGCAAAGAGGTGAAAGCAAAACTGAACGGTGACGCCAACCAACGAATTGACTTAATTTGGCGCAGAGCTCTTCGTGTGTCACAGACTGACGGAGAGTTGAGCGAGCAGTCCTGTGCAGAGTTGCGTGACGAAGTCTTTATTTGTGACAGAGTACTGGCTGTTCAGCCTAATAGTCATATTCAATTAACTTGATATCTTCAGAGCTCTATACAAAGCTGAACCCGTGACGTCAACCATCAGCATCGTGTTTTGTACTTATAGCTTTATTCACAAGGGTCTAACCAAAAATAAGCGGTAACGCCAAACAACGAATTGATTTGTTTCGGCGCAGAGTTATTGACTGCAAGCTTGAAACCGACGGAGGCCGACCTATCAGAGCAGCAATAGCCAGCTCCGCGGTCCCCTGGTACGTTACAAAGCCTAGTAGTCACATTGAACTGGCTTAAAATCCCCGAAGCTCTATACAAAACTGAACCTGTGTCGCCAGCCATGACGAATTGACTTGTTTTGAGCGCAGAGCGCAAAGAGGTGAAAGTAAAACTGAACGGTGACGCCAACCAACGAATTGACTTCTTTAGGCGCAGAGCTCTGCGGGGGTATCGCGGAGGGCTGTACGAGCAACCTCCATGGAGGAGCTCCGCAGAGCTCCTCCATGGAGGTTGCTCGTGCAGCCCCTATTGCGTAATTTTTCAGGGACATTCTACTTATTCCATTTCATATATGGTGCAAACAAAATATTTTTTTGTGCATCCAATTTTGTCAGGTTGGGTGCACCATTGCACCTATTTCCAAAAATGAATTTCGAGCCCTGTATCCAAGACG
>NW_017804160.1:6501-36473 GCF_001625305.1 Branchiostoma belcheri | reverse complement strand
AAGTTATCTCATTTTTGTTCCTCATTTTGCAGATATATAACCCCCATATTTACGTTGTGTTTACACGGAGCTTTTGGACATGAAGGTTCGAGTAGCATGACAGGTGCTAACACACATCCATTTTTTCTCACGGATATGCACGCGTATGGAAAGTCGAACGTCAATTACATACAACGGAAGTCTTGCTTTAACAACGGTGGCGCTAAAACGTCAATATATAACACCATCTTGAATTTCAAATCACGTTGATAAAATATTGCGTACGCAATGACAACACAAATATACAGGTAAACGACCCCAAAGATGCCTACGGCGTTTTGGGCGGACGCCGTTCAAAGTTATGTGACCAATGGCCTTTAATTCATGAGCAACAAAATCAAGCCTGGTGTACATCTTTTGTGGGGTCACAAGGAAACGGGGCACGTTTTCGGCAGGTTAGTTCGTCTTCTTTGAATTGAAGAAGAAACTGCGTCTGTGTGTTTGTCTAAAGATAACCTTGCGTGAGTTTTCGTCTGGACACCGGACCTATCTTGGGTGATACGACGTGCACCTTCACGTCAGGTGACGGATCAGTTTTAGATCTATAGAGAAGACGACCATATAAGTGTTCTCTTGTTCACGTGCACAACGAAGTTTGCCCTGGGGATAGTTGGCGCACTTGGTGGCTTATTTCAGCTTTGGTAAGTACAGCCGTACCTCTGTACCACCTTTCGTCATCTTTACTAAATTCCGCTTTGTTTCTTACAGTATGTAACTGTGTGTGCTATATAGTTTGTGTTATTTGCAGACCGATCTACGGTGAACAGAGATGTTTTTCTGACGTCTAATACGTGATCCAGAGTCTTTTTTTCCAGTTGGTTTATTTGTCTGGCGCGGCCATGTTGTTGGGAGCACTACCTGTCCCCTTTCGTTCTCTTTCCCAGTGCCGAAATATAAATACCACAAAATTTTTAAGAGTACAGGGGTATGTCAACCTCCACGGTGTCTGTCGTCTATAGTCTTACATATCAGTGCCATGCCAGGCACAATTAGAAAAAAAAGCTGTACTATCGGAAAGCAACGCCCAAATAGTAGGCCTAATGATCAAAGCGCTAACATTTTCTTTTGATGGCTTTTAACTTGAAGATACACAACTTTCAATTATTGTCACATTTTAAAATACCTTCTAGGTATAAATTAGAAATATAATATATATTATGTTCACCTCGATAAAATATTACGTACGCGACGACAACACAAATATACAGGTAAACGACCCCAAAGATGCCTACGGCGTTTTGGGCGGACGCCGTACGAACCAACGGCCTTTAATTGATGAGCAACAAAATCAAGCCTGGTGTACATCTTTTGTGGGGTCACAAGGAAACGGGGCACGTTTTCGGCAGGTTAGTTCGTCTTCTTTAAATTGAAGAAGAAACTGCGTCTGTGTACGTGTTTGTCTAAAGATAACCTTGCGTGAGTTTTCGTCTGGACACCGGACCTATCTTGGGAGATACGACGTGCACCTTCAAGTCAGGTGATGGATCAATTTTAGAAGTCGACACAATTAAGTATGCCCTGGGGATAGTTGGCGCACTCATGGTGGCATGTTTGTAAAGCTGAACTACAATTGATGCATCTAGGAACTTTGGATTACGTAATGCTTAAACACTTCAAACACATAAAGTTACTTACCTTAATTTGCTCGACTTTTAAAGCTACAACCAGCTGGAGAAGCAAGAAGACTTTCACCAAAATACCAATTGATTATCTATTCTGGGGTGTAGTATTCTTTTTCTTGAACTTGACGTGAACCATTTATTTGCAAGAAGGTAGCTCCATGGAGTAAGCTTTGTGCAGGCCATTTTTCCTTGAAGGTGACATTGCCTATGTATATGGATCAATTAAGTGCGTGGAGCTAGCCCTGTATTCGTCATTTTTTTCTTGAAGGTTACGTGAACCATGGAGGTGATTGGTGCAGCCCCTTCGAGTAACCTGAAGTAAAACGTCCGTTAGTGTCATTGAGGCAGAGCTGCCCACACATAATCTGGTTAATTTCGATTATTGATATTTTGAAAACAGGAACCACAAAGAACATCAGAACAGAGTAAACAAACCCGCGCCGGGACCTCGAGTCTTGTCCAGTAGAGAAAAGGACGATAGTGTCACTTGGGAACCAGACGTTCACTGCCAGAACTGTTTCCATTCGGTAAGTACTTTTATTCTACATGTATTTTGTCCTTGTTTTAAGTTTGATTTTCTTTAACAATGTACGTTTAGTTTATGTTGATGAGAACTAAATTAAGGGTATGTCCTACAAGAAAGGTTTTCCACCTTTTTTTGTATGGCAGCAATTAATTGTACATAAACAAAATTCTTTCATACAGGACAATATACATTACAGAATTCATTATACGGCATTATCATATAGCCAGGTGGCGTTGACCAATCAGAAGCCCCCATTTCATATTGATTATGACACCATAATGTCACAGTTAGCATGATACAAGTATTGCAAAATCATCAAGTGTGCTTTATTTCACAAGTGTGCCTTTGTTGCAGATCTAGAATAATGCACACTTGAGAGTAAACCATTATGGCGGGGGGGTCGATTTTTTTGCTAACATTTGTAGAACGTTTACTTGTTGTATTGAATAAAAATGTTTACAGTCTTGTCATCAACCAATTCTTAAATCAGCGCAAAACAAAATAAAGACCATGTCATAACATATTTCGCGCCACCCCCACTAGTAAGTACATTTCTGTATTGAAACATCCAAATAACCTCAGATGACTTCAGATGGAAGCTTGTTCTATTTTTTTGGCCCAAAATAACTACAAATGGAATACCGGCTCTGTTCCAAAAGTTCCGGTGAACTCAAAGTCTGATAGAACTGGTAAAAAGATCACACTAAAGAGCACACAATAGACAATGCTGTGTCAGAATTTGTCATAGAATAACTGATTGAGACCAATTTAGACTTAATATGTGGGTCCTTGGAATCGGAGAAAGATGCACAGGAACAGTGTAGTGGCCAGAAAACGGGAAAATAGAGGAGAGGCTGTAACTTTTTGTTATATAATTTAACTGTGTAAGATAGGCTATATGATAACAGCGTTAATGGCCTGCCCTTTCTCGGTGAATATGGTGTGATATTAATAAAGCCTTGTCAGTTGCTATAACCACCTCATAAAGCCTCAAAGCTTTATTCGGTGGTTATAGCAACTGACAAGGCTTTATCACACCATATTCACCTCGGGGCGGGGCCCTTAATTATTGTACCATTGATAATCAAAACATCATTTATAACTGGCCTCCTGTACATGAGCTACTTGACACATATCAATCATCAGACGTTGTGATAAAAAAAGTCGCATGAAAGCAGCGAACATTTTTTTCTCGAAAAATTATGATTTTTGTCAAATATCTCTCACAACAATTTTTTTCTCACAAGTTTCCCGCTATGATCTGTGGATCAGGCTATTGGAGGAGGGGAAAGAATATGCGATGTTGTATCTTTTTTCTCATCGCCTGCGTTCTTTCACTCATTATCCGATGGTTCCCCAACAACCCACATTTTCAGGTAGAATGGACATTTTTTAAATATCTAATATGTTGTTAGTTGCACTTTAACCTTTAACCCTATTCATGCGGGGGTGGACTGAGGCCCATGCCAACTTTCATCTTATATAGCGCCTGAACAGCTTGCGCTAGAACCATCAAATTAGATGACTCTTCTTGATCCAGTAGCAATTTCATGTTAATAAGTTAATAGATTTTCGTATTACCAAGAGAGCGAGTTTCAAAAAGTCATTTATATGTTTAATAATATTTCCTTTTTAACATTAATGACATCTTTTCATATAATGACTTGTAATTTTCATCATCTGGCTACCCCAGAAGAAATAGGTAAAAACAGACATTGAACTTTCTAGCACAGTCCTTAATATTCACTAATAAGAAACTCTAAGGTTCAGGATTCAACCTTATACCAATCATATTAGGGTGGTTTCTTCAAACGAATTTGGCTGAACACAGACAACAAACACATTCAGGTGAGTAGCAATGGTAGAATAACGGTAAATTACTATTTTAAGCCAAAGAAAGAAATCTCACCCCAGGGCAAATATATTAACGTGCCGCATGCCATTTTGACATTTCTTGCCGAAAACCAAATTACTCTTATGAGTTTTTTGTACATATGTCTTATAACTTCTCAAACGTTTTTACTGAGATTGGAACATTTTTTATTGATTTTTTTTATATGCCCACTCTACTCTACCACCAGAAAATGAAAAAAAAATTGAATCCATTTAACGATATGGCAGGAGGAGAAGGGGGGTGAGGAGGAGAAACATGAGAGAAAACAATATATTAAGTAAAAAAGTAAACGCATACGCTCTCTGAAGCCATTTCTAAACTAAACAAAATTTCGAAAAACAAAATCGGCAAAGGCACAGTGGTTATAGTGAGTTATCATGAAATTTTCTTTCCAGCACAATTTGAATCTATTTATGAAGCATGCTTCCCGAGCCAACCTGACTTTGTTTCTGATGGACCCTGCTGTACTTGCAGCTGTAAGGAACTCGTCCCGCAGATCAGAAGATGAAAGGAAGGTCACAAAAAACTGTAGATATCTATGTAGTTCTCAGGGAGTCATCACCCTGGGGCTTCTGGGTGATTCTGGTGTAAGGCTCAAGGTGGGTTTCGCAAGCAAAGTCTTGATATCAGTCAATGGAATACCACACTAATTGACATGAAAATGAAATGAATGTGTATTTATATATTTTGTAGTCTTCGTATGTTATTCTTTTTTGTTGATGCAGGATAAAAATACAAAGGTCCCGTTCTACTCTGTGCAGGGCATAGGGGCGGTGTCCATCTCCATTTCTGTAGCCCATGGGCCACATAATTCTGCAAGCACTACAGCAAGGGGTTACCCCGCTCGTAGCATTGTGTGTTTGACCTTCCTATACTCTTTCTCATAGATGGTCAATTTAAGATGCTGAGTGCTAAGCAGAGAGAGCAGAATGTACCATTTCTAAAGTCTTTGGTATGACCCGGCCAGGGTTTGAACTCACGAGCTCCCAGTTATAAAGCGGGCACTATACCCGATCAAGCTATAGCACTGGAAGAAAAGCAACAGTGTGAATTGAAGAAAATGTGGCACCAAATAAAGTCAAAGTTAGAACCTTGGTCTGTATTTTTTGCAAATCAATGTTGATTAAGTATATTTTGTGTGCATCATGACAAAGACTGAATGCACCATCATGGAAACACAATCTTTCAAATACGTTTGTTAGTAGTTTGTCTTTCAATATGGTGCCCTTGAAATTACTTTCACCATGATTGATTTTATCCACCATGTTTTCCAGCCTGACCTGTTGCAGAGTCTCCATGGTGATGGTTTCCAGTATGTCATCACTGAAGGTCATTACCCCAGACTGGCAAGTGTGACACCCATGGCTGCTACCAAGGTCAGGTGGGGAGGGGGGCATAGTGTACAAGGTCAGGTGGGGAGGGGGGCATACTAGTAGTGTACAAGGTCAGGTGGGGAGTGGGACACATTTTGCAAGGTCAAGTGGGAAGGGGAATGTACAAGATCAGGTGGGGAGGGAGAAATAGTGTGCATGTTTATGTCGACAGGGAGAAATAGTACATGTTCATGTCGGGAGTACATGTTAACATCATAAAGTACATATTATGTTAATGTAGAGGTCATTTGCATACTTTATGAGGATATGCAGAATTTCATACAGGAAATATTGTAGGATTAAGAAAACCATAAATTGAACTAGATTATGGCAATAACGACCTTATTTCCATAATCGAAAAGACATACAAAAACATTCACAAAAATTTACATGTCATGGAGGTATTAGACTGAACTGCCAAAGAGATGAGGTCTTCACTTTGATATCAACCTCTAGGTTCCACATCACATGTTGTTCAGACGGCAGGATTCCATTATCCACATTGTTGTGTTGTACAAGCATCCAGGGACGTTTCTGTGGCATGCTGCCGTCGAATCAGGGAATTCAACACAGAAGTGGACGTCACTAATAGGAGATAGGCAAATACAGTTTGGGAAGTATGAAGGAATATATGACAAGTAAGTTTCAATTATGTATCGATGAGGTTAGTAAAATCCTTGTTAGCCTACCAAAGCACGTGAGCACCATATTGGACACTTTTTGGAGAATGAAGAAGATACCTATAGTTAATAATTTTAAAAAATCATAAAACAATTCTTGCATTTTGTCGCAATGCAGTAAACCTTGACATGCATGCTTACATTCCAGCATGGAGATAGTACCCACCAAACTGGATGGTGTAAAACTCAACATTCCCAAGGACCCAGCAGCATTTCTTCAGCAGATTCCAGATGCCAGATTCCTGGAATGCAACTACGAGCAGGCCAGGGCATTCTACACAGCGTACGGGTCTGACCTGACTGCCAAGGATGTCAAGTTTATAAGGCATGCAACCTCTCTCCTGTCCAAAAGCAAGGCTGTGCTGGACAGGATAGGTGTTCGCTTCTGGATTTGCAGTGGGACATTATTAGGTGAGTACTTGGGGGGGGGGGGGCAGGAAATATTTGCTGAAAGATGTTTTTACCAACGCTAAAACTAATTCCTAGAACAATAATGACACAGATGTAATGTAAATCTGATACTTTATTAGAAATCCATTAGATTAGACATAAATTTTCAACCCACTCATCACTGATTCCCCAAAACACAGTGTACATGTGCACATTGTTGCAAACGCAGTAGTGCGTAACACTACAAGTACATTTATAAGACTTCATTTGGCATAAACCTACAGCGCAACATACGACATTTCAAGATCGCTTGTTTGAGATCAGTTACAATGATACTACATTCAGCGTCTTGTACAAGTACCTTACCACCAGTACTTTAAGGGTATGTTTTGTACAATCACATTCTAAAAGCACAGTTACCACATACGTAGCAATGTCCTATTTACCATGACATTCCAAGTACATTCCTGAAGAAAAGAATGACGTTTTACACCAATGATGCAAGCATTCACCTGTCTTTGCCTGTCTTTTAACTTTTCTGTGATATATTCATTCCCTCCCCACATTCGTCATTTCATTCCCTATCGACTTTCCCTACACTTTTTCACTCACTCACTCACTCTGTCTCAATCTTGTTTCATATTCCTATACAGTCATTTGTGACTTGTCTACTGTTTTGGTAGGTTGGTTCCGACAGTGTGGGATCATTCCGTACACTAATGACGTGGACATTGGAATCTGGATCAAGGATTACAAAGACACATTGATCCCAGCTTTCCAGGCAGCCGGGCTGTCTCTCAGACACAAGTTTGGAAAGGTGAGCATATATTTTGGGGGTCGTAACATCTTATTATGTGAGCGTGTGTTGACGTTACGAGGATATGTATATTACGCCAAAAAGCAGTTACTCAAGAAACTGGATATAATTTTGGAAACGTTTCAGCTAGTATCCACTAGCTTTCGTCACTGACTGCTTTTTGGCGTATCGTATTACCTGGATGTCTAACCTTCATAGAGATATGCATATTAGTATGTAGTCTCTACTGGAACTTGGGACGATGCACTATTACACTACGTACTATTGCGAAATTTTGTTATGAAATTGCTAGATTGGCATTCTTTAGCTATAATTGAAGACGCAATACTGGTATACTAAATTTTGTAGTAAAATCACCAATAACTCTCCCTAAGGCGTTTACCGTACATTTTTATGTACAAACTTAGGCCATGTTGATTTGATTATATGGATGCCATCCTCTGTAAACCCCAAAACTGACGCGAGCGTGCGAATGAAGACGTTTGGCAAGCAAATTGCCTTTAATATGAAATCTACGTAGTCAGGAACAAATGACTAAACACACCACACACAGTATGGAATTGTGAATAATAGAGTCTATATTCCAATTTCTTCACATTTTCCTTTGGAATAGATTTTTCTATTGCAGACCACATTCGTATATTTCTTTCCAATTTGTTTTGCTCATTACAACATATATGGATATTTGCTGATGCTTTGCACGATTTACATCATGGTCGAAAACCTTTTCTTGAACGGACGCCATCCATATAATCAAATCAACATGGCCTTATACATAACAGGAACCTAAAATGTTTAAACTCATTGATTTTTCAGATGGAAGACAGTTTTCAGCTAGCCTTTAAGTCAGCAAATGTAAAAATAGACATTTTCTTCTTCTACGAGGAGGGGGACATCATGTGGTTCGGTGCGACCGATGGGCGGACAGGAGAGAAGTTCAAGTAAGTTTTCCTTTGCAACAAAAAAGATCTTCTGGACCTTACAAAGACACAGAACAGCGCCCGGATTAGATTTGGACAGTCCAGTTTTATTCCGGACTACTTCCCATGTCCCAGCAACCTTACATCTAGATTGGCATGTCGTTAACTACAGATGAAAACGATGTAAGAAATACGTAGCAGCCATCGTAGGATCCCTTAGGGGTTAACCCAATTCTGTAGACTTCTGCAGAATTCTTGAGCTGAACATGAACCCAGAATTCTGTAGAATTCTTGAACTGGAGCCAGGATTCTGCAGAATACTGGACTAAAGCCAGAATTCTACAGAATTCTGGTCCAGTTCAAGAATTATGTAGACTTCTGCAGAATTGGGTAAACCCCTAAGGGGTCATCGATCTACGTATTTCTTACATCATTTTTATCTGTATGTAGTTAACGACATTCTCATCTAGATATAAGGTTGCTAGGACATGGGAAGTTGGAAGTCCGGAATTAATCTGGACGCTGTTACAGGCAAATGTCATGGAAACAGAGGATTGTGTCTTGTAGAAGAGATGGTTGTTAGATCAGACATCTTGCTGTTACATGTAGGTGTGACCATTCTTTGAATGGGACATACTGCTGACATACTGTCAGCATATTTAAATGAGACAATACCTTTATACAAGAAAAGCCAACGGTACGTTATAAAGAGCAGGGGTACAGTGAGGTGTACTATGAAATACAACACTCAGTGTGGTATTCCACACAGTGATATACCATTCAGATTCAGTACAGTTTGTTGGTGAATAAGCGTGTATGTATTACTCTCATTTTCATCACTTTGCAGGTACATATCCCCCAGGTTTACGCTGTGCTGGACAGAGTTTTTAGACATGAAGGTTCGAGTACCATGCCAGACGCTTGCATACATCCATGCTGACTATGGACCCAACTGGTACGAACCGGTCAAGGAGTGGGACTGGAAAAACAGTGCACCTAACATCCAGCCAAACGGACAGTGGCCAGAAGAGGAGTGGTCAGAAGTGATACAGTATTTTCATGCGAAATGATGGTTTAGAACTTTCTGCCAGAATTTTCAATAAGATTTCAAATATATACACATCGATGTTCTTTCTTTTTGCTACCTTCTTTTTTCATTGTCCAAAAAGAGAGTCTACTAGCACACCGCCTATGACAACAATCTCCTCTGGAATGGTTGGAACAAAATGTAAATTCAAATTTTGTTGTTAAACGTAACATTATCAAGTAAATTTGAATTTAACTTGCTTCTTAATAATGGTAAAAATGGATATGTTTCATAATCGAAGGTTCGTCTGTGTTGATTAGAAACATGCATTTGTCTGTACTGCGTAGATGTATGAAGCAGGGAAATATAGATTGTATCAGACTATAAAGTTCTGCTCTCTCTTTGTTGTATAGTTTATTCGTATATTATTATATAGCCAGATGACGTCGACCAATCAGAAGGCTCCGTTTTCCCCCATAACCCAGGTCATTAATACCCTATATTCTGTTTTAATGACATAAGAACCGAGGTAGACGTTACCATTGCATGACAGGGTGGTGTTTTCTTCTAACCTACTTCTAATTCTTAAGAAACCATATACTCAGACTTGTTTATGTTTATGTAGAGTAGTAAATTAATTTAGATAATGATAAAACTAAAAATAATTGAATTTAGCTGTAAATTCAGGGAGAAAAAGCATTATTCATTACTTTTTTTTACTTGGCCCTCCTATTCTACTCCGCGAATTATGACACCGTATACTCCGAAGGAAAGCGGGTCATTAACGTTATTATGATATAGACATTATCATAATTCGCGGAGCCGGACGGTTATTCGGTGTTTATAGGAACCAACCATGGATTATGACACCGTATAAAAAAGGTCTATAAAACAAGCCAATGACGTGCATCTGCTTGGTTGGCCTTGCTAATTACGTCACATCTCCCCCGGGAACGGAATAGACTGTTCCAGCCCCTGGCCTCCCACCACGGCGGTGGCTGGGGGCAGCCGGACTAAAACTTTCTAAAAAATCAGGTTTAACCTCTTCAAATCGGTCCGTCATACCGCCACAGGAACCAGCAAACGTACTGTCAAGATCAAGACAGCCCAACAGAAAACGGTTTTAAAGGGCGTTAGCTGGAACGTTTCTTATAGTTGAAAACAAAGGCACAACAGTATCCTAAGGTAAGTGTGTTTTCATCAACCCTGACCACAGGAAAACTTTATTTCATTACCTAGAACCTTGAAGTTATGATTAGAATCAGGAACGTTAGGTCTTTAGAGATATCATTTCTGACCTATTCAAGCCAGTGTTTTACCCCTCTAAGTTAATATCTTAACTCCATATTGTGCGTTTTTCATAGGAAATGCATAAACAGGGAACTGGTTACGTACGATGACCAGTCGGTTTTCCCCAGTCTTGTTTGCTTTGCAAATTTAGCTCTGTACATCTCTGGGATGGGAAAGTAAACTGCCGTTACAAAGATATGTCACTCAAACGAGGACCGTAATCTTGTTGTCATGACAACGGGCAAGAGGTCCCGAGCTATCAGTAGGGCAGAGCGTGGTATTTACCAGGTCATACGCAGAATCTGCCGACACATCGATAACATCAATAAGGCTGAGGGAACGTCAGATTCCTGATCAAGTGGTTTTAGACCAAAGACAGCTGTGTTCTCTGTCCATGGTCCATGGTGTTGGGAGAAGACACATGACCAGTAATTAATCATGCCAGGCAGCTGGATGAGTGGCACGTGAGCACAGGGTGTAAGTTACCTGCTTGATCCAAAAACCACATGGCCGAAGGTTACCTCAGAACCAATTCCCTGGGGAATGCATTCGTGCAATTTTTGAAATTCTTTCAAAGCGATCGTAGTACTTACACAAATGCCTCCGCCCCAAAGGCGTCGCCAAAAAGAAATATCAACAACAACTTGGTAACAATTATATTTTGCGTTGAAAACCCCCGAAAATGCCAGGTCAACCTAGTCCCTATCTAGCTTATTTTAATACACTGTATGTATATATGTTTATATGCTTAGAACTATAAATATGGATGGATTATTATGAAATTTAGTGGGTGGGTCGGTAGGATTAGACATATCAAATAAAATTTTAGATTTTGGACCCCTGGCAGCTTTTGTTGGTCGCAGAGGAGACGCTAGAATACTGGATGACAGGTGTTTTATAATTTATATTATCTGCATTACATAGAAAAATTATACATCAGCTTTGTCAAGATATATGTCAAGATGGGACTTATATATGGACAACTTCGGATATTTGGCTAGATCATCAACTGATACAATTTACGTACATGTAAATAGTGACCTTATTTGTATAAGCAACAAGAGATCGTTACGTGGTTGATTGAAAAAATGGTGATCGGTTCACCTGATCCAAGGAAATGTCTGAAAAAATATTTGTGCTTTCTTGGACAATTGGACTTTCTTTTATTGTAGCTTTTACAACTGTGCAAAGTCTTAGGAGGGACTCACACAACTCACCATGGCTGAAGGACATCATGACAATACTGCAGGTAAAGTTCTTAACAGGTCTAAACTTTTAAAGTAAGCTAACTGTGGTAACCTAGACCTATCATTGTGTTTGTATCCAAAGAAATGCCACAACGTTAACGTTACTTCAAACAGCAGAAATATTTAACAGATACCCGGCATCGTTCTTTAAGTGCCATTGTATATCAAGTGCGAACTTTTGCCAGGAATCAAGTGACTTACTTTAATATACTAGGTTTTAGAATATTGTAGATTAATTGTAAGATGGAGAGAAAACTAAAGGGCGAGTTTTTGCGATATCGAATGTTAAGTTTAAAAAATTCCCTTGTATTTTTTGCAGATGTTATTAAGTACTTCTTTTTCATCAAGGAGAATGTCAGCTCAGATTGGAAAGACCTGGCCTTCCATCTTGATTTTCGGCGGTCAGACACTGACAACATTTCCGGTAGAAACCGGGATGACAAGTCCCGCTGTATGGACCTGTTGGAGGAATGGCTCAAGTGTAACGGGGAGAAAGCCACCGTAGAGGTCCTGATGGAGGCTCTGTCTCAGGCAAACCTACAAAGTACAGTGGACGGACTAAAGAACAAATATCCTGGTATGCAGTGTTTTGTTCCATTTCATTTCAACGAAAAATTCGTGAGCAAAATTCGTATCATTGGATGAGATTCTATGTGTCCCTTCCATGTCCATTTTAGAGCAAAAGATGTATTTAATTCATAGATCTTTATAAAAATCTGAATCTATGCCCCCTCCCCCAATTGTGTAAAAATTTTAAATATCATATTATGTAGGAGTGTGCATATCGCGATGTTAGACCTAGCTAACACAACCTTTGAATTTTAGTATGCATGCAATGAAGAAGACGAAATGGAGACGGTTTCGTTACTGATATGTTTGTGTCATTGTGTCATCTATACAGAGTTGAAGACACCGCAAGCCTCA
The DNA here is from genome assembly GCF_001625305.1 of Branchiostoma belcheri. Classification (NCBI taxonomy): domain Eukaryota; kingdom Metazoa; phylum Chordata; class Leptocardii; order Amphioxiformes; family Branchiostomatidae; genus Branchiostoma; species Branchiostoma belcheri. The sequence continues at coordinate 23,724 of NW_017804160.1, read as the reverse complement.
AGTAGCCAACAGGAAATGAAAGGTAAGAGTCATCAAAAATATCTGACGTAGCTTTATGGTCTTTGTATTACTGTGTTAAAAACTTTGCTGCTTTTCTTTTGCTTGTTTCAAAGGTTTTAGGTATTTCTAGGTTATACGCAGGTTCTAGTTCACTGTTACAATCATCGAAAAAAATCAATCTTGTTAATAATATGTCGGAAAATATAAGTTTCCTCCCCTGTTACTTTGTTCACCAAAAATCTTCCATTTTTACGTTCGCATAGGTAATATTTTTGGTAGCGCTTGTTTGGCTGTTTGGAGATATGTTTGTGGTTTAACACCTTAACCGAAGAAGGTATGGATGGACTGTCATGAAACATGGGTAGGTCTTGACGAGACCTGGATATCCTGTTTCATTCAGCGGCTTGTTGATAACAGGTATCCCGAGGTCAGGGTGTACATAGTGTTGAACATGAACAAATTTTATTTTGTACTATAAGTAATACCATAGATTCTATTATTTTACATTTGGATAAGAAGGAGCGGTCTAAAAGTTGCACTCTTTTAAACTTGACATGCTTTCACAATGGGCAGTCTACGGACACTACTGGACACTACAGCTCATCAGGCATATGACCTATATCTTTCAAAAACAAGACTGTCCTTGGGCAACTGACGAGAATATACTCAGATACTTGAAAATGAGGACCATATTTGCATATTAAATGAGAAACATCCATAATCTATCAGTCGTAAATGTTAACATCATCTGGCGAAGGGATAAGGTCCTGGAACTCCAGTTGAGAAATTGATATATATGTATTAGAAATGTACCTGTAATGAAACCATATGAAAATGATGGCAAGTGAACAATTATCAATTGAAATAGCTGTATGCGACAGTCGTATTCTGCCTCGCAACAGTGTCATTTCTATTCCAGAACTGTTCCAGAAGGCAATACGGAAGTACTATGAGTTGAAACTGACCTACTTCAAGCCTCTGATCTGGAACGATAGCTTCACTGTTACTCTCAGTGACATCTTCACCCAGTTAGAATTGATACCAATAAAAGAGAAACAACTGAGAATGTCTAAAAATCTCCACCCAGGACAAGGAACAAAACTCAATTCATTAGACGCCTTGTTCAAACCCGACGATGGCACAGGTCAATCCCAACCACCAAGGTGCATTCTGATTGAGGGTGAAGCCGGAGGGGGGAAGACAACGTTTCTGTCCAAGGCAGCCCTGGATGCCGTCTCACAGAAAACAGAGCTGGGCAAACGACACGACATCGTCCTATTGGTCCGACTCCGGGAGGTGAGAGAAGGGGAGACCATAGAAGAGATGGTGTGGGACCAGTGTGTGCCTCAAACGGTAGGTGTTGATGTAGAGTCCATCAGAGCAATGCTTCAAAGGAACGAGTCCCGGGTGCTCTTTCTCCTAGATGGGTTTGATGAGCTTCGACCCAAAGCCAGGGCTGACAGACAGGCTATTCCCAAACTGTTGGAGGGCAAACTGTACCCCAACAGCACAATCGTGATCACCTCCAGACCCTCAGCAGGAGTGCAGCAGTACACTCGGCCAGACTGTCATGTACACATCATGGGCTTCTCCGTCCCGGAGGTGGTACAATATATCAGGCAGTATTTCAACATTGCCCAAAACTCCGAACGAGGAGAACACCTCATAAATCAGCATTTTAAAATCATGATTCGTTCGGAAAGCCGCATTGTTCATGATTTGATCCACACTCCTATTTTCCTATTATTGATTTGTGTGCTGTGGGAGGAGAACCAAGAGATGGTGTCTACTGGAACAATGACGGGGCTGTACGACAGCCTTCTGACATGTCTGGTCAGAAAGTGCTGTAAGCGGGAAGGGGTGGACATGCCAACAGACGGGCTGCCTACAGAAGTGGCAGATTCATTACTGCAATTTGGCAAGCTAGCGCTAGGGGCACTGCAGAAGAATGAGACCCTTATAGATCTTGCAGAAGTAGAGAGAGAAAATGTGAACTGGGAGTTACTGCTTAAGTTGGGCGTGGTCTCCTTGGAAGTTTCTGCCTCTAAACTACACCCTAGGAAACAACTGAACTTTTCCCACAAGACGATGCAAGAGTACCTTGCCGGAAGATATGTCGCACATGCTCTGATGAACCAAGACGTTGCTGAACTGCTGCAGCTCACCTCGATAAGAAAGGCGGTTCAACTCAAGAACCTGCTTCGGTTCACGTGTGGCTTTAATTCACAAGCGGCGCAAGCTGTCTTTACTGAGCTGAGCAATCTCCGTAGCAAAGTGTTTCCACATGTACATGTAGGTAAGTTCAAGACACGAGGTCCTCTATATTCTAAGTTAGATAAGGAGAATAAAAGGGAAATCTATGAAGAGTTTACTTTGCTCTGCCTCGACCTCTTGGATGAAAGAAAAGAGCGAGGTGTACTGAGGGCTGTCAGCAATGCCCTGCCAGCTATCTTCATATTCTTTCAACCAGGAATTAAACCACAAGATAGCCTTATGCGTTACTTGGACAACATCCTATCATCGCAACATCAGGACAAAGTAAAGGTTTTTGCCCGTTTCACTGACAATGTTCCACTGTACACTGATCACAATCTGGCCTTATACTTTCTTAAACCGCGATTAGAATTGAGACTGACGATTCAAAGCCTTAATCGTTCACCCGATGAAACTACCAGGCTGGTGTCAGTTCTGAAGTATGTTTCTGGTCTGAGGGGGCTGAAACTGTCGTTTTACCTGAAACGCTCTCTGACACCATCGTCACTCCAGCAACTCGTTACGGGGTTCAGACATATGTCTCAGTTAGAAGAGCTTGATCTTTCTTTCAACCCTGATCTCGGTGATGCTGGTATTGATGTCCTGAAGGATGGACTGTCCAGTATGCCCCAGCTAGCTGTACTCCGCCTTGGGGATGTCGTATTTGGAACAGGCATGACGGCTGTAGGCATGGCATCGATGGCACCCTTCATGCGCCACCTAACGGGCCTCAGAGAACTGGACATATCTTCGAATGAGATCGGCGACACCGGGCTGAAATCTCTCACCGACGTCCTCCACGTTTTCACCGCCTTGCAGGTGTTGGGCCTGAGGAGCACCGGTATCAGCTCCGCAGGCATGCGCACACTGGTCCCTGCACTGTGTAAGCTAACCAGGATGGCGGAACTGGACATTAGCTGCAATACCCGCATAGGAGACCCTGGATTGGAATGCCTGGCTGACATCCTCCCCCACCTCACGGGCATGAAGGTGTTAAATCTTAGTGGCATAGGTGTCACTGACAGGGGGGTATCTGCTTTGATCGTAGGTCTGCCTCACATGGAACTACAGGTCCTTGATGCGAGATGGAATGAGATAGGGGAATCAGGGATCGTCTCACTGGTTCAAACTATCTGCCAGCCGGTGGACGTGGCACGAAACACAGCCCCTCACTGTAACTCCACAGTGCAGGAGCTGTACATCGGGTGGAATAAAGGAGTAACGGGAGCTGCACTGGAGACGGTTGCACAGCTCATCAGCGCACTGCCGGCTCTGACCTTACTGGACTTGACTTGTGACTGTGACACACCCGCAAACCTATCTGACACCGCTGCCATGGCTCTAGCCCAGGCTCTACACAGACTCCCCGCCTTGGAGTGCCTGAACCTGTACAACTTCTCCATGGAGCCTGCAGGGTTCGAGGCTGTGATGCAGGCTGCTGATGAACACCCAAAACTGAAAGAGCTGGTGTGAGTACTAACTTTATTGGGTACAACATACATTTTAGTATTTTAGCCCCAATCACAGTTAGTTGTACCTAAAACAGGCCCCAATATAATTCTGAAAAAAATCTAATACCGGAAAACCTTATTCATTTCAAAGTATTGTTTAGCCAAATGAAGTAATATCTGTTAGTATGATATATTAAAGGATAATGAATATGTTGGTTATTGTTAGACGTCTCCAAGAACAACCCTGGAGAATTCTGGAGAATTTCTGAAATCTGAGCCAGAATTTTTGGACCTTAATTTAGGTTTCCAGAATTCTCCAGAATTCTTCTGGTTCAGGTTCCCAGAATTCTGGACAGAATTCTGGTGAAATTCTCCAGAATTGGCATTGTCCCTGGAGTGCAAGCTAGATATTCATTATCCTTTAATATATCTTACTTGCAAATATCAATAAATTTGTTCATTATCTATTTTGAAATGTTAAAGGGTTTCCGGAATTTCAGGTGTCTGTCCAGAATTTTACTGGGGTCTGTTCTTTTCGTACTCTCACTGTTTTTTCTCTATATCAGACAAGACCAAATAGAAACAATTCCCAAAACTACTAAGCAACACCTATAGAATGGAATTCTGACAGCCAACTGTAAGATAACACTTCTTTACGAATTGAACGAAGAAAAATACATTCCAGGTTATTATATGTTAACTGACCAATTATAACAAACAAGGAATTTCATAGAAGAGTACTTACAGAACATTATATTTGCTTGTCAGGTTCCGTACTTGCAATGGGCAATTATAAAGCGATTTTTATTCCATAGACAGTGTTTCTGTTGAATGACTTAATCCATACTTATTTGTTTTTATACATTTTCGCCCTTTAACCTTCAGGTACGAAAAAGAGCTGGTTCCTGAGGGAGCGGATACCAGTGCTAGCTGCTTGGATCTGTGGTTGTAGAGTTACAACCTCATGATCGACTTACAGGTGGTTTCAAGAACTATTTCAAGACCCTATTTTTCTGTGTTTGGACAACCTGATCTTGAGTTTGGACTTTTGAGCATCTACATTATACGGCATCAATATTCGTGTAAACCCCAAAATACTCTCCAGATCAATTACAACCATGTAAAACAAATTGATTCCCAAACAACCATTGGGAAATCTTCAAAGCGGCGGCTCTTCAAAAGTCTTGGGTTGATCATGAAAATTATGCTTTTAATGTGTTCTTCTGGATAATTGTTTGCCAATTCATAACCTTAAAAACTTTGCTTTCCATTTGTATGGCCGAAAAGTGACTTTGATCTCTGCCAATCATCCTAGTGAAACTAATGCTTAAAGATTAAAGATTTAAATAGAGATCATTATCTTAAGAGATAGATTTAATAATGTTGCCCTCAAAACAGCGGCGGCTGTTAGGTAATCCGGGGGTGATCTTGAAAATTAGCTTTGTAATCTGTAAATTGATGCTTTGCGCAAGAAAATGACTTCAGCAATTATCCCATTGAAATTCATACATCATTGCCATCATCCCCTTATATAACATTGGTCTGCATGGCGGGACACTACTCAGTTACTGGATTAAAAACATACAGTCATGTAGTTCAATTATTTGTTAAACTTTAACTGGATTTTCGGAATTTGGCCGATTTTGTATCAATACCAATATGTTCTTTTAGAAAATAATACTGGCCTCTGCTATTGAGACTGCTTTTAAGAACTGGCAGACTATTCATTCATGTCATAGGTACAGGCTATTGATTACATTATAAGATGTCTCAATTCCCTGAATGATTTCTGTAGACTGCAGATTGAGACACATTTTGGAGAGTAGTTTTAATAACTTATCCCTTTCAGTGTTGTCTTGTGGACGATGGCAAATAAGTGTATTTCATGTTGCACTGCGTTTTCTGTACAATAATTACATATTCTATTGTTGACAAGTAATTGTTTCTATCAGCCCTTATGTACATCTTATATATGGGCACTTACTCTGCGTTTTTATATGACTGACCTTAATTTGAAGCTTTTGATGCGTAAAGAAAAATGCCCTAAGGTCTACACAGATTTGAGATGTTTTTAGAATTTTGTTTTACCGACATTAACTTAAAGATTGCATAGAAAGGTTTGGATATACATGTCAGAGATTCTTCTTCTAGTATGCTTGCTAGTATATGTTGCTTATTGCGATCAACGTTGTTCTGGTGAGAAAAATGAAATTAAAGAAAATGATAATCACAGTAGCCAATTCGCAAGTATCACGATGTTACACAAACAGTAAGTGATGTTCAAAGGGGCTATCTAACTATAAGGTTTTATCTCAGAACCCCTTGATCCCGTTCAAACGCCCTAGCCACGAGGCCACACGGTACTACTACATGTTATCAGTTGCAGATATACTAGGAACACCGATTATTCGTCAACTTCAGCACTACGAACAGGTGTGTGTATAAGGATACAGTCATGCTACTTACAGAATATTTGTATGCGGCAAAATGCGTACAGAATATATGTCAATGGCAACATGTAAATTAAGTACGTATTCGTTAACATGCATTCTCTAAGATTTAAAAGATTTTTAACTGCTTATTTCCCTAACTGCATACTGTATGGATTATCTTAAATGCATTAGAATTTATTTACACGATCAAATGTGCTGAAATCAGTTGTGCAATCAGACAGAAAAGAAAAAAAAGCAATAGCCGCTTATCGTTATATGGTGAACAATTCATTGTAAAAGGGCACTCATTTTCATATTTGGGATCAGACGAAATGTAGACCCCGATTGCAAGAAGTTTGAAGGATTATATTTGACACTTTCATCGTGGTGGCCTGCCATTGTTGGATAGGGAGGAATAGGAATATGTTCCTTTTTCCTGGCACTTGTACAATCTACAGCTGCAGTTACCGATATCATTATATGTATATTACATTTTTCCTCCCTAGCTTTGCCATTAGTAATTCCAGACACGGGCATTATGTGTGCAATATTGATATCCGGCATACGTTTTGGTATGCATGTGCATAACTTTTTCCACATATACATAGATTAGTCATTAGGCGTTGGCCTACCTAATACATACAGAACTGGGGATTTTAGGAAATGTATGACAAGACACAGGACATACATGTATATTGAGCAAAAATTTGAAGAAGACCCTAAAAAGTCCAAACATACATGTCCTTGCTTTTGAGGCAGAGCTGCTCTAAATCGGGTCATGACCGCTTAACCGACAACAACAGCCACAAGCGGATATGTAAAGAACATCGAGACAGAGTAAACAAACCCGCACCCCTACCTCGAGTCTTGTCCAGTAGAGAAAAGGACGATTTGCAGATAGAGTGTCACTTGGGAACCAGACGTTCACTGCCAGAACTGTTTCCATTCGGTAAGTACTTTTCTTCTACATGTCTTTTGGTATTGAATTACATACTGTATGGTGGACACTATGTATGCAGTAAGGTTGTTACGATGCGTACATGTAAATACTACTGTACTGATATCATATGACTCATTTATACTGAATAAGTGTTTACCACGGCGCCTATTATATTTGACCAAAAGGTTCTTGTTGAATAGAACGGCCTTGATTTGACGAAGCAGGCTATAAAGTTGCAGCTTGACAAAAATGTTGACTTTAGTAAGTCCTACTACTAATGCTATGGTCAGTCAATTTACAAATGACAATCCTGCTTCTGAATCACAACATATTTCCAACAGTTACGTCTGGAATTTATTAGTCTTTAACGCCCTTTTGTTTCCTCACATTAGAAAAGAGACGGACGGTGTGCGTTTGTGGGCTTTTCATCGCTGTGTATCTGTGAAGAGTACGTAATGGCCAGAACCCGGATGTACGTTGCGTTTACGGTGGTTACTGTTGTGGTGATTTTTATTACGGTATGTTTTTCTTTTACCGTTACCATGGCCAGACCATGTTAGTATTAAAATACTACATGAGACCGTACTGTCCAAGCATAAAGACTCATACATGTAATACCGTTTAAACTTTGATCCAACAATAGGCAATGACTAATGTGAAATATAGTTTTGTTATTTTAAGCTGTCGTTGTTTAATAGATTGGTCATGTAATAGATCGGGCTCTTTTCATATCTTGTTTTATCTATTCTTCTCAATATTACTGAGTGCAGGTTGAACCATAATGTAACACATACAAAAATGCCTTAATCAATACCAGACTGTGTGTGTGTTTGTGTGTGTGTGTTGTGTGTGTGTATTTGTACATTGAGTTAAAATCATCTTTATTAAGTTTTGACAAACAAACAAGACGAGCAGTTAAAACACCTAGGTCAATCCCTTAGTATGAGTTAATAATATGAACTCACGGGACGCAAGGTAAGTATGCGTGCGTCGGACTAACTGGACGCCGAAACAGCAGTTTAAAAAATGATAATTCATTACATGTCTGCTCAATATAATAAAAAGTATACATTAATATATTGCACTGGTTGACTATTGCACTTCCTCGTGTAGCAATTATTTACAGCATGAGAACAGTCCCATGGGTTTTTCCTAACCAACAGTATTTCTTGCACAGTAAATGACATACGAGGTACATATTGCACATTTGCCCAGTCTGCTTTTCAAGTGTCTTACCTCCCTGTCCTTAGCTTGTGGTTGACAACACATAGTGATTTTAACTTAGAGGTGTTTTCCCCACTTACCCACCCCCTACTTCCTACTTCAATCGTTACAAGAGTAGCCTCATAGCTGCTATGACTGTGAATTTCGTTCAACAAGTCTTGTTTTTGTGTGTGTATTTGTGTGTGTGTGTGTGTGTGTGTGTGTGTGTGTTGTGTGTGCTGTGTGTGTATTTGCATGTGTTTATGTGTCTGTGTGTGTGCGTGCGTGCGTGCGCGTTCATGTGTACGCGCTTGTATCTTTGTGTGTGTTGTTTGTGTGTGTATTTGTGTGTGTGTGCCTCTGTGTGTGTGTGTGTGTGTGTGTGTGTGTGTGTGTGTGTCTGTAGACACGATAACTTGAGAAGGCTTAAATGAATTGTCTTAATACTTTTTATGTGAGTAGGTCTTGATAAGACCTGGAAATTATTAGATTTTGGACCACTTAGCGCCTTGTTATAGTACTGCAGCTGAACTTCCGGTTTTGATAGGATCTAGACATGCCAAGGTGACGAAATTTAGATGATAGGTAGTTCTTGTGCTGGGGATGAAGTGACGTGAGTTTGGGCCCCCTAGCGGCTTGCTCTGGAACTGCAGGGCTATCTATTTGAAAATATTCAAAGCGTCATATAAGCGTTTATATCGGAAAACGAGCGGACCTAACTTGAGCTGATTTTCACATACTTTGTAGGTAGTACCCTGAACCCAAAGATAATTTCTGTAACTCGTTTGTGCACGCTACTATGAATTTTACAGCGTCGAACCTTCTCACTTTTGGAGAAAACTGTGTACTGCTGCCTTTAGATAAGAGATTTTCTCTGCAGCCTGACAACTCGTTTAAAAAGTTTAAACTTTTGTTTCAACATTAGATAGTTCTCACCTAGAACTTTCGACCAGTCACTCAGGTCTTCCTGAAAAGACTGATCCAGTGAGACCTGTCACGTGGTTTCTTTGAAATGTGATGTCAGCGCTGAGTATCTGGTATGGAAGAAGATTAGTGTGACTGGTCGAAAGCTCTAGATGAGAACTATCTCTTGTAATAGACCTTATGAAAATTATCAGATGAACTGACATGACAACTTCTTGACTCCGTCTGTTTTGCATCGTCATTATCAGATAAAGATTCAACTCGTCCATCCAAGCGAGGCAGTGAAGGTTCTACAGAGAGTGCGAGAGGTTCCAAACAAGAGAGTTTTTAACTGCAGCTTAGTCGACGTGAAAACGAAAGCCACCGACACAACGCAGTGTTTCAGCTCTGCCAACCCCAGCCTACTGCCCCACCAACAGTGCGATTTCTCAAAACCGGAGGTCAACGGGACTTGGATTTGTGAGAAACCGGACAAACTTCCGTGTTCCACCATATCAAAGTGCCGGTGGGAGTCTCACCACAGCGTGGTAAAGGTACTGGAACTGGTATCTAATGAGGAAAAGAAACTTTTCCAAAAGTAAGTCCTTCAAAGAGTGACAACAAAAGTTACATCTCCCTCGTCATTTTGATAAGTTCATACATGGCATGATGCTATCAGTGTTAGTTCGTTTTGAAATATTTCTTCAAAACCATCTTTACAGATAACGTATCAAATGTTATGGTCTACACCTTCAATACAAATGGGGTTACTATATAGGGGAATGCATTACCATTTCATCGATATATTGTTCATTTTTCACGAAACACGCACACAGGCCATATCTAGAGGAAGAACTTAAAGTAGACCCGATGGAGACCATTCAAATCCTTGACGCAGAACCACCAACAGCTCAACACCTTCCAGCGTGTACCTGGGACAAGTCTGCAGCTTTGGGACATTGGTCAGGCAAGGTCTGGACGTCATCCGTCTGCAATGTCCGAGTGTTCGCCCAGAATGACATCCAGCGGTGCCTGGCAAACAAGACCGTATACATGCAAGGTAGTCGCATCATTAGTGGTCTAGTGGTCAACGATAATGCTTCTTGTCGAGAAGGTCGATTGTTAAGTCTGTTGCTCATTCAACTTGCAATATAGGGAAGACGTCACAATTGCGCTGAGCAGTGGATTGTAGTGTCTAGTTGATATCTTTGAAAATCCTTGAAAATCTTGGTCCAGTTCGGAGACTTTGGGACTAGACGGAACAGGTAGGGTATAAACTTTCCTACGTTGTTAAAATTTTGTTCATTTTACCAGTTTAGTGGGCATGACGAGAGACCTGAGTCATGAGGTCTGGCCTGCCCAGGGCGGATGGATACATGAGAAAATTAGGTCAAATCTCTGTATAATGTCCTTGGTCAAATGTAGGGTTTGTTCACTGTTGGGGAGCACACCCTTGTGACTTTCTGGTGTAGCAGAATTTTTGAGATTAAAAAATGAGAAAGTACTTTCATGGGGACTTGTTTCAGTGTATTTAACCATAGGTTCCTATGGCCAAGGGTAATTGTACTCTCTGCCCTATATGACAGTGTGTAACTTGTTGTTCAATGTTAATTGTACAAAAGTAAAGAAATACCTACCGCTACTTCATCCAGCCCATACCTACTTTTGTAGCACCACTCTTTCTGCAATATAGAGTACCGTACCGTATACGCATTGTCAGCTAAACCTGAATCAAAATATTTTTTTCTCTAATCCAGGTGACTCCACGATTAGACAGTGGAGCCAGCGTTTGCAGGAGGTAGTACCGCTGTACTTCAGTACCATGAATTACTTTACAGGTTTGTCAACGTTTCCTAAAAACGGCTTCCATACATTGTCAAAATGAAGCATGCAAAGAGGTGCTCCAAATACTCCAAAACCAAAGTCGACATGCAGATAGTGTTTCAAGCACGGTCTTATCTGGTGCATTTTTGTTTGCAGGTCTTCATGGAGGAGACAACAGCCAGTGGAATATTTCTGTCCGTTGCCGGTTTCACCACATCCCCATACAGACAGGAACTTGGACTATCTTTTCTGACTTCCGTTACGTTGTTGATGAGCTGAACGCTACTCCGGGAGGCCCAGACACCGTAATAGTCCTAGGTCTGTGGGCTCACTTTACGGCAGAGCCGCTAGAACTGCTCTGGTCCAGACTGTACGCTATACGGGGTGCCATACACCGTCTCGTGCGCAGGAGCCCCGGCACGAAGGTTTTCGTGAGAACGGGAACAACGCGAGAGCACGGAGGATGGTTGGCGTACTACCTGCTAGGAAGCGACTGGCTGGCTTACCAGATCACGGAGGTGATACGAGAGATGTTCCGGGCGGATCCAGACGTGGTTGTGTTGGACACGTGGGACATGAGCGTGTGTCAGCCGGGAAAAGACAACGTGCACCCAGACCAAAACATGGTGGACAGTCAACTCAACATGCTGCTTTCTCATATCTGTCCAAACTAGACGGATGCAAAGGAAGACAAAACGACATCGACAAAAACAATCAAAGATGACGGACTTCACCCCTCGTTGATTAGAAAACTTTCCCGCCTATATGACAGGAAATTTTATCATTATAATTCAGTTAAACAGGAAGAAATTACACCCGGGGCAACGCACTAAGAAGGTAGTACTCCCCACTGTGGCTTCTCCAGCAGCTTGAATAGTGAATTAAACTAATAAATACCCTAGAAGGCCCAGCCACCAAAGACAATGGCAGGGACAGATTAGCATAATAACTGTCAGTTTTTTTAAACAAATTCAAATTTTTGTCTGTACCGGTTTTTAAAGAAATAATATCAAACCATGCAGAATGATCGGGATAGTTGAACTGAGTCACATACATGTAATCAAGAAAATGCTATCTGCAACTCTCAGTTTCTGGAAAACCAACCTTGTGGTCAAATTTCAATTTTTCAAACTGCCCTTTCAAAGTTTTATCAAAGTATCTAATTGTAGATATCTACAATGTCAATCTTACAACTGAATTAGGTTGGATAGTAAGTGTGTCTAGAAATATGGCTTGTAAGGTTGTAATTGTGGTGTGTCAATTTGGTAGTATGGGAAAACAGTATACATGTAGACTGGATCTCTCTTAGAACTGTACAAGTAACTGTAAATCATACTACCTGGCAAACCTTGGCAAGACAGTGTTGTCATTACTTTATATTCTGGGTTAGGCCATGCCACTAACTTCTTTATGTACATAAATTCCTTATCTGTTGCCAATATATTTCAAACCCAAAGAGTCGTTGAGAGTCTTGGTCACCACCTTAGCCAGCCCTATGCCCATGTTACCACCACGGTAGTCAAGGACAGAATGAAGCCTGGTAATTTATGTTAGCCGAATTTATTGGGTGCTTACATGATATATAGTACAAGCCTGTTCACACCACTAGATTATAGGTCCTTTGAAGGCCTTTTACTGGGGGGGGGTAGTGTTTGACCCCTGCACCCCACCCATCCACACACACACACACACACACACACACACACACACACACACACATTGGCATAAAGGCCTCTTTGTATGTGTTACATTATGGTGTAACCAATACATTATTGTGTAGACAAGCAAAACACTGACATTCTTTAAATATCCTTTTTCATAAATCACGGCAATGGAAATGAGTTACTTACATTAATACATTAATTCAAAGTATTTCTCTTAGATTAATGAAACAATGGTATAACATTAATTGAAATAGGAAACAATAAAGGTACTCTTTACCAATCTTGACAAGCGTATTAGTATATGAATGGCTGATTGCCCAGATGATACAGACGGTTATACACAATTGCAATTGACTTTTTTCATTGTGCTCTAATATATATTTAGTATCAGCATTATTATAGCAATCAAATTACCGGTTGGTAGTAAAGACTGTAGACATCGGAATGTGATGAACAAAGCTAGATCAAAGGAATAAACATTTTTGTATTAAACATGATAATGAGCTTTGAACGTGACTCTCTAATTTCTATACATATTTGTGTACTGGTTCATGAATTCATAAGGAACATTTTGACAAATGGAACAATACACAAATATGTACATAAATCTTCAGAGAGTCACCCAAAACGGAAAAAAATATATCTGTACAAAATAATGGGCCCAAAGCTAGGGCCATATCGTATCCAGAACCGTTCTTTGCCTGAATGATTTAGAGTTGGGATCAGGATATTCTCCGCATATCGGAAAGTAGATTTGCCCCAGGCACTGTCCTGAATGCACGTGGACTATCCAACACGGTGCCTTAGCATGATTTCGGATAAAGCACGGTTCTTAATTCAATTCAATTCTTTATCAGTATACATGTACCGACATTGCAGACATACAGTACATAGAATATTATAATTATACTGTTGCCTGAATGACATTGGTATTTACAATCAATACATTAAAAAACGCATAACATTATATTGCATTACATACATATATACAAGAATATATACATACTACTGATATGCTACAGTATATAGAATATTATAATTATACTGTTGCCTGAATGACATTGGTATTTACAATCAATACATTAAAAAACGCATAACATTACATTGCATTACATACATATATACAAGAATATATACATACTACTGATACATCCCAGGCATAGCAAGTTCAGATTAAACAGTCTGATTGTGGCGTCTGATAAACTGATGTTGGAAAGAGTTCTGAAGTCTTTTTGTTTTGGCTGGGGGATGGAGATGGTGTTTTTGTTTCTAAGAAATCGTCCAGTAGCATTAGCTCTGGAGACAGGGACAAGATCATGTATACGGGGGTGGTCGTCCTGGAGCATCTGTGTAAAGATACACCATCCCAGAATAGACACAAACAAACAAACAAAAATCCAGGTTCTGGATACAGCACAGCAGAATAGACAAACATTCCAACCTCAGTCTACATGATGAATGATGTTCGAAACGACTCCGAGTGACGATTGCAAACATCACATTAACGACATTGTAACCAGCAACGCTTCATGACTTAGAAGATGGGTAATACCACAATCATAATACACAATACATGCTAAAACACCCTTCTTAAACCGTAAGGTAAATGATCTCAATTTGGAACAACCGGCTTGGGGTTTTGTGTCGAAGCCTACCCCTATTTCTGTTGAACTATTGAGGACAACAGCTCTTGACAATAGACGATACCATACCACATACAACACGGGAGTCCCGTATTATTTCAATAAATCACCTAAAGTGCAGCTAAAAAGCCCCAAATTCACCATTTCGGGACCTCAATAACAAACCACGGACCTAAATTCAAACAAATCCGTCCAAAGGATCGTAAGCTATAGATATGTATAGATACAAACTCACAAACCCAACTGAAAGCAAAACCTCCCTTTGGAGCCAAAATGCATGTCCTTCGTATGACATCCCTGTCACACCACCATTATAGGGCAAAGGTCACTATTTGGCGCCTGTCCAGAAGGCCCAATTTAGTGAGTGCAGCCAAACCAACTGAAAACAGCCTTTTTCTTGGTATGTGCGGATGAATGCTGGAATTTTCCAGCTCGAGAGTTATTTCTTTTTCTATTTTGTTGAAAAACTGGCTCATAGACTTGTTTTGGCTGCCTGTTACAGCTCTAAAGCAATGCCATTGTTTTTTTTATGTGCAGAGGGGTCTGAGGTCATGATCTCAGTGTTTCCATGGATCTTACTCATTTTCGCCGGACAAAGTGTGAAATTTTTTGACTAAATGGACAATTTGGAAGTTGGACTGCCCTGTCAGATCTTACTCATTTTCGCCAGTCAAAGTGCGAAATTTTTGGACTAAATGGACAATTTGGAAGTTGGACTGCCCTGTCAATATGAGTTTGCAATAGTTGAACACACAAGTAGGTGATTTTTGACATCTCACTTCTTGTATGATTAACATATATTCCATTTTAAATGGGGGTTGGAATGTGTGACAGGAGCTTAGGGATTCACCATGTTGCGTGGAAAGATAGTTATAGTGGATAGAGACAGTAATGTAGTCACTACCAACTCGCCATCTGGTCCCATAGCAATGCCAGACGGGAATTGAATGTTCGCGATGGTACAGACAAACTCCCCGCGGCTTGTGAACATGTCTACCCGGTTGTTATCATAGCCTGCTATGATGATGTTACCCGATTCGTCCCGGTAAATACCTTTAGAATATTTTCGTTGGCCCACACCCCGTCCGATAAATTCAAATATCTTGACTCCGGAGTGAGTACACCTCAACAGCTTTATACGCGTTTATAAATGTAAGCAGTATATTACTTTCGCTGTCCGATATGACTCCTCCGATCACACCTCGCTGCCTTCCTGATGATAACACTTTAAAACTCCGATAGAGATATCCGTCTGGATCAAACAGCTTTACTGTATTTCCCTCCCCGACGATAATTTCATGTTTCGCACATCTACGGGAAGGGCATAGCTTAAGCTGGTGAAGCTTACGTCGAACTTCTTCATAGCCTGGCCGCTCCTACTGTACTGTACGACATGCATGAGATGTCCCTCGGACACACCGGACTTACCCCTCACTACCCACAGGTAGCCGGGATATACGCCAACAGCAACATCATAAGGTACCATAAAGCGGTTTTTACCCGGTAGTACCGTGTGAAACAGTCGAAGATCGTTCTTTACACAAACACCCCAGTCTCTCTCTGACTGCTGACGATTTAAGACATCGCATTAACAGTGATGTTAGTCACGCTTCAGGACTGAGAAGATCGCTGATCATAATCACAGTACAGCTTAAAAGTTCCTTTCCTAAAAGTAGTGTAGTATAGTCAGGTACCGTGAAGTAAATGACCTTAATTTGGAACGTGTTAATTTATGTCGGAGCCTGCCCACCCCCATTTCTGTACAAGTTCGTCAACTCCAGACCACGCCAACTAAATCTGGTGCCACAGACTTGACTTCAGAGAAAGAGAATAGAACGGAATATACTACTCCAAAGTCTGTTACATCTCCGTCTATCCGCAAAGTGTTCGGAGGTCTTGAGAATATCATCTTGAGTCCCTTCACAAAGATGAGAGAATCTACCGGAAAAAGCAGAGAAGAGAAGTCACGACAGACAAACCGATCGCGACGCGATATTCTTGCCGACAACTCCCTCCCCGAAAAGAGTGCTGATTCCAATAGTGAAACTTTGTACACTACTTTGGTGGACGAACTGAATGAACTGAAAACTCTAGTTTTCAATAACAAAGTAGCGATGGACAAGCAGGGGCAGCAAGTCGCCGATCTACAAGCTAATGTCCAAAATAAAACGAAGAAGATCGAGAAACAGGCCAAGCAGATCGAAAATCTGATGACCGAACTCCAACACCAGCGTGAATTCTCTAAAGACTTATCAGACAAACTCTCTTCGAAGTGTGCATGTGTCTGTGCTACTCGGGGAGATGAACGGAGAATTCAACGGCTATATTCAGAAATCGTAAGCTCAGCAGCTCAGAACGACACCTATGCGCCCGACACACAGACATCAGCAACCCCCGACAAACAGGGCGGTGCTGTGTCCGACATGAAGACTCCGGAAGCCCCCCGTGACA
Source organism: Branchiostoma belcheri (assembly GCF_001625305.1). NCBI lineage: Eukaryota > Metazoa > Chordata > Leptocardii > Amphioxiformes > Branchiostomatidae > Branchiostoma > Branchiostoma belcheri. The sequence continues at coordinate 6,960 of NW_017804160.1, read as the reverse complement.
AACAGACCCCGGCAGCCTCCCGCTCTCAGGCCCCAGTGCCCACCGGTACAGACACACGGATCCAGGCAGTCTCCGGTACACAGGAACCGGCAAGCCCCGCCATACAGGCTCCGACAGACCCCGGCAAGCAGCCCCCGGCTCCGACAGACTCCGGCAAGCAGCCCCCGGCAACCTCCAGTCCCGACTCACGCGCCCAGGCAGTCCCTGTACACAGTCCCGACAACTCACGACACACGGGCCCGACAAACCCGGCGCACAGGCTACGACAACCCCAGGCACACAGGCCTCGGTAACCTATCCAGCACAGAAAGAGAATAAACAAATCAGAATCTTTGCCGACTCGCTTTGGAATGGCGTTGATACAAACAGAATGTTTAAGAACAAAAGTTCGAGCATCGTCAAGTCCAGCACAGTAAGAAAAGCCTCTGAGAATGTCAACTCGTCCCCTGACAACACGAC